>NC_088876.1:12135143-12222743 GCF_032884065.1 Artemia franciscana
TAAAAATATTCAAAGAAAGTCTTAAGTAAAGAAGCCCTAAAGGTTTTTAAAGATCAAGCACGGTAATCCTGGAGTAAAGAAGCCCTGGCCCTCATAGTTTTTATAAGAATCAGAGAAACTATGACATCAATCTTAGAAATACTGGGGATAAAGTAGCCCCTGGAGGTTAGTTTAAAGAACGGTCTTAGAAATCCTGAGGTAAAGAAGCCCTGAAGGTTTTTTTTAAAGAAGATGCAAAGAAATTTGAGGATAAAGAAGTCCCGAAGGTATTTTAAAGAGCAATCTTAGAAATCCTGGAGTAAAGAAACCCCTAAAGATTTTTATTAAAGAAAAATCTTGAAAATTTTGAAGTAAAGAAGCCTTGAAGGGTTTTTAAAGGACATATTAAGAAATTCTGGGGGTAAAGAAGTGCTGAAGGTTTTTTAAGAACAATCTTAGAAATCCTGGGGTAAATTTAGTCCCTGAGGTTTTTATTTAAGGAACAATCTTAGAAATGGTAAAGTAAAGAAGTCCTGAAGTTTTTTTCCCAGGGCATAGCTTACAACCCTTGCCCCGAAACTCTGGTTTGTTTTTTCAACCATGAAGGCCTTTTTATATGATCTTTGGGCTATTTTGAACAAAATAGCTATCCCAAAATTTAGTTCGATGCTTTTGGGGAAAAGATGATATGAGAGACACCAGTTATCCTGCTATCACTTTTGACTCTTAAAAACGGCACTTGAACGTGTGATTTCCATTTGAATTTAACCCCTATGAAGTTTATGGAACCACCCCTTCCATAAAAACCTTATATGTTAATAATTGGCCATTGGCAAGCCTTATAGCCCTTACCTCGAGGGCTCTGAAGGGTTTATATTCCCAAACACATAATCAGTAGACCTTTGAATTATGTGGAATAAAATGCATATATCAAAATTTTCATAGTATATGTTTGGGAAAATTAAGAGTTTGAGAAGGGCTATCCCCTCCCTTAGCTTTTTGAGTCTCGTGAATTAGAACTTTCAGTTCCCAATCAAATGTGCTCCTTTTGAGGTTTCTACGACAACTCTTTCTATAAGAAGTGTCTTGGTCAGAAAAAAGAATAATATATTATGTCCAGTTCGCTCTTTACTTAGACAGTGCTTTTGCGCTACTTATGGTTTTTTTTATTCTGGGTTTTGTTTATTTAATGAGGGTGATATATGGCAGTTTTACGCTATGAGAATGATTTAACTTTTTTTTTCTACTCATCGTTGTTTTTATGTAGCTCTTGTCTTGTCATTGAAAACTTCTTTTGTGGAATTTTTTTTAAATAATCTATTAAAAAATCTGTCTTACTTATTAGTTAAAACTTAAGACGACCAGAGGGGAGCAGGCATTTCACCCCACAAAATTCTCCCGGAAACTTCTGCCGTAGAAAATTCCCCTGGATATTTCCCCCTCCCTGCCGCAAATATCCCAGACGCAAAATTTAGCAGCCACAGAGAAAGTATAAAATAGATACCTCAAAATATCGATCAGATGTCTTAACGTGTAACGAAACGACGAGATATCAAAATAATCTTTGGACAAGGGCTGGTTGATCTCCAATCATTTTTGACTTAAATAAAAGGAAAACAAATCTCAATTTTTGATGAAATTAGCATCCTCCAAAGTTTCTTTGACCACTATGGGGAGGTTGGGAATGAGGAAAGGGTGATCTTCCGCCTACAAAAAATAAATTTTGCTCATTTCGGAGTTTAATGTTACTCATTACTTTATAATTACAGCGTAGACCAGAAATCTTCCCAAAACGCAAGAGAGATCAAATGTTAATTTCTACTTCCATCCCCCATCCCTTCCTTGGAAACGATAAAGTAGTTATCACGAGGTTCAAATATGCACCCTTTGAAGCAACTGACCCCTTCAATAACAACAAAACTGTCTGAAAACCTTACTGCAAAGGCTTAAAGCCCTCATTTACAAATGGTTGGAATCGTGTTTTTTTTTTTTTTTTTTCGCTGAAAAAAGAACATAGATTTGAGATCACTTTATAGATAATGGACCAGATATCAAAACGGTTCTAGGACTAGGGGGCTCAATGAATTGCCATTACCCATTCCTGGGAAATTTTGGAAACGCCCTTTTGAGAACCGGGACGCAATTGATATCTTTTGGTTGAATATTAAGACGCTTAGCCACTTCAAAAATATTGCATATGCACCTTTTTCGATAATTTGGACGTGGATAATGTCTCTGATTTAGCTCGACCAATCTCCCAACAGTACCCGAAATTTCACCTCAATACCTTTTTTTTATTTTAAGACACACACCGGATCAAACATTACCCCCTTTCTCAGTGATATGGCCTGAATATAAAGAATGCATTTGTTGAATAATTTACAATCCTTCCTGGGGCTCTGGAGGTAGGGGATCCCCAGAAGCATATTTATTAGACTCTGGAACCATTTTGATTAAAATAAGATTTTTATCAGTTTAGAGGGGAGTATCCGTTCCTTTTTTAACTTCTCTCTCAACATAATTTTCAATTTCCAACTTAATACCTTTGGCCGTTCCTTAGATTATACTATAAACCCCTATCGACAGCCGTTCTACATATAATGTGGTTTGATTTTGTTTTATATCCCCCTCAACATTTTCGAACGGTTTTCCTTTTATACCATTGGCTTTTTTGCAGACTCAGGGGAGGAGTGAATAAAAAGGAGAAGGAGGGGTAGGGGACTGGCTGCCCTTCAATCTATCTTCAACTCCCTTCAGCATACATTGAAAGTTTCATCGTAATACATCAGCCTTTGCTTAGATATTGCTGATATTCCCTTTACACAACCAGCAAGGACAAAGTGTGTTTTGGTTGTGCTTGACATCCCTATCAACATTTCTTTAATGTTTCACCTTAATATTCTAAGCATTTTTGGAGATCCAGGATCCAACCTACCTCCTTTCTTAACAAAAAAAGAAATCTTATTTCATTAACAATGAGCAACTTACATAACCTACAGTCTTTGCCCAGGGGGCTGGAAGGGTGGTTGTCACACCCAAAGGCATTGTTATTTGATCTTTGGACAGTTTTGAACAACATGGCTATTTCCAAGTTTTGATTGGTTGTGTTTGAGAAAAAAGTGTGGGGCTATTAACGGCTGGTTCCTCTCCAATCACTTTTGACTCTTATAAAGGGGACTAGGACACTTAAATTGCAATCGAATGAGCCCTCTCAGAAGCTTATGCGATTACTCTTTCCATATGAAGTGCCTCTGGGGAAAAGTAAATAAAAATAAAACAGTTCACGGAAGCGAACTGTAAATAGGGAGCGATAAGGCTCAACATCAACTGAAACTCTAAGAATCAGGGTCTTGATAAGAATAGATACATCAAAAGAATCAAATTTTGATGCTTATTTAAAAGATAGAAAATTTATCAAGCTTAATGTTACCCATTAAAAGTTACGAGCTGAGCTTTTGAAAAAGGGGGAAACACCCTTAAAACATTAAGTGACCTTGATTAAAGTTGCACCCTCAGATTTAGCAAATAAGAGAACCCTACTCTAGAGGTTCAGAAAAAAGATCAGGGATGTGTGTTTATTTGTTTTTTTCTTCAGGGGTGATTTTATTGAACGACTAGTCCTACAAGACTGGGAGAGGGCTCATTTGATCGAAAATCAAAAGTTCTAGTTTCTTTTTTAACTGACCAAAAATGTGGGATGACAGCTAGCCCCCCTCCCACGCTCCTTTTTTCCCCAAAGCTGTTCAATCGAAATTTAGAAATATCAACTTTATACAGCATAGTCGAAAGATCTAATAACTAAGTGTTTGAGGATGACTTACCCCCACAGTCCTCGGGGGAAGGGGAGCAAGTTATGAACTTTGCCCAATGTTTACATATCGTATTCGTTATTGGTAAATATACAGACATTTTTTGGGGAGGGGGATTTTTACGGGGGTGGAGGTTACGTGGACAGATCTTCCCATGGAGGAATTTTTCGTGGGAGAGGAAATTTTCCATGCAGGGGGAGCCGGATTGCCTGGCATTATCTAAAAAGCGATCAGAAATTAAATTAAAAACACAAGTTTTTTAAACCTAAAGCAAAGAGCAACATTAAAACTTAAAACGAACAGAAATTATTTCGTATATAAGAGGGGTTGCCCCCTCCTCAATATATCACTTTTTAAGGTAAAGTTTTTTTTAACTTTTAGAACTTCATATTATTGTAATTAAACGGCAATCATTCTTAAATGATTGGAACAAAAAGTCAAACTTTAGCGTAAAGAACGAGGTGCTGAGGAGCGGGCAGCCCCTCTCATATACTTAATAATTTCTGTTTATTTTAAGTTTTAATGACGCTCCTTACTTTCAGTTGAAAAAAGTCAGTTTTATTTATATAATAATACGTTGAAGTTTTATGGCTCTAACTATCTGCAAAGCTATAACATTGCCTCTGACTTAAATAGGCGAGTAGAACTTTAAATTTGCCTTTTAATGAACAGCCAAAATTATCCAGGGGGAATGTGGAGGAATTTTCCGGGGGAAATTTTCCCACGGGGAGAACTACCTTCCAGGTGTCAAATGTCTCATTTCGTGGGGGTAAGTGGCTCATTCCGTTTTAGGGGTCACTAGACCCCCAAAAGAAGACATTGAAAAGCAATAAAAAAAAAATATGATTAGATAAAAACTTTCTGAAATTCATCAGCTACGAAAATCCCGTTTTTTTGTTTCTTTGTTTTTTTGTTTTTTTTTAAGAAAGCAAAATAGAACTTTTCTTATAAATGACCTTGACCTGTTTTTATTCAAATTAAATGGAAAAAAAGAAACAAGTTTTTTCAACTGAAATAAAAGATCAACATTAAAACTTAAAACGAACAGAAATTATCAAGCAGTTCGTGGTAACAAACTGTAGTAAGGAGCGACCCGGCTCAATAGTAACCAAAACTCTAAAAAATAGAATTTTGATGCCAATAGTTACATCAAAAGAATCTCATTTTAATGCTGATTTTAAACATATATGTTTCATCAAGATTAGTCTTACCCGTCAAAAGTTACGAGCCTTAGAAAATTTGCCTCATTTTAGAAAATAGGGGGAAATACCCCCTAAAAGTCATACGATCTTAACAAAAATCATACCATCAGATTCAGCGTATCGGAAAACCTTGTTGTAGAAGTATCAAGCCCCTATCTACAACAATGTGGAATTTCGCCAGAAATTCCACGAGATTTTTTGCCAGAAGACAAATCACGGATGCGTGTTTATTTGTTTTTTTTTTTCAGGGGGGATCGTATCGACTCAGTGGTCCTAGAATGTCACGGAAGGGCTCATTCTAACGGAAATTAAAAGTTCTAGTGCCCTTTTTAGTGACCAAAAAAATTGGAGGGCACTTAGGCCCCCTCCCACGCTCATTTCTTCCCCAAAGTCACCGGATCAAAATTCTGAGATAGCCATTTTATTCATCATAGTCGAAAAACTTAATAACTATGTCTTTGGGGACGACTTACTCCCCTGCAGTCCCCGTGGAAGGGGCTGCAAGTTACAAACTTTGACCTGTGTTTACATATAGTAATGGTTACTGAGATGTGTGCTGACGTTTTTAGGGGGACTTTTTATGGTTTGGGGGAGAGTTGAGGGGGGAGTTACGTGGGAGGATCTTTCCATGGAGGAACTTCTCATGGAGGAAAACACTTTCAATGGAGGGGGCGCTGGTTTTTCTAGCATTATTTAAAAAAAAACAATGCAAAAATAAATATGAAAAGCTTTTTCTACTGAAAGTGAGGAGCAGCATTAAAACTTAAAACGAATAGAAATTATTACGCATATGAGGGGTTTACCTCCTCGTAATACCTCGCTCTTTATGCTAAAGTATTTTTATTAATTTCAACTATTTATTCTACGGCCTTTGTGATTCAGGAGTCATTCTTAAGGAATTGGGACAAAATTTAAGCTTTAGTGTAAAGAGCGAGGTATCGACGAGGGGTGAGCCCCCTCATATACGCAATAAAAACATACGAATATAGAAGTTCGCTACGTAAGTTAATTCGTAAGTTGCGTATATTTTTTACTTATGAAAACGTTCGTAAAAAATTAAAAGTTATAGTTGCCTTTTTAAGTAAACAAAAAATTGGAGGGCAAACAGGCCTCCTCTCTCGCTCCTTTTGTTCTAAAAATCTTCCGATTAAAACTATGAAAAAGCCATTTAGCCCAAAAAAATTAATATTCAAATTTTGTTTTAATTATTTATGCGCGGAGAGCCAAGATCAAAAAATGCATTAATTCAAAAACGTCCAGAAATTAAAAAAAAAAAAAAAAAAACAAGTTTTTTAAATGGTAGTAAGGAGCGACATTAAAACTTAAAACGAACAGTAATTACTCCGTATATGAAAGGGGCTTTTCCTCCTCAAAGCCCCGATCTTTACGCTAAAGTTTTTTACTGTTTTAATATATACAGTTAAGAGAAAGAGTCAAACTTTAGCGTAAACAGCGGGGCATTGAGGAGGAAAAGCCCCTTTCATAAACGGAGTAATTTCTGTTCGTTTTAAGTTTTAACGTCGCTCATTACTTTCCTTCAAATTTTTTTTTTTTTTGTTTAATTACGTATATGAGGCAAGTTGTTCCTCCTCAACACCTCGCTCTTTACACTAAAGTTTCTTAGTACTTTTAAAAAAGCTTCTTATTGTTCTAATGAAACGATCCTTGTGTTTCAGGAGTTGTTCTTAAAGAATTTGACGAAATTCATTTTATAGTAAAGAGCGAGGTGTTGAGGAGGAGCAATCCTCCTCATATACGTAATAATTTCAGCTCATTTTAGGTCTTAATGTTGCTCCTCACTTTAAGCTGAAGGAACTTGTTTTTCTTAAAATTTAATTTCTAATCGTTTTTCTAAATAACACCAGGAAACCTGGCTCCACCTTCACGAAAAAATCCCTCCTCCCCATGGATATATTCTGTAGATAATTCAATGTAGCTGCTTTTGACTCCGTCGATCGCAACTCTGTTTGGCTAATACTTAGATCGACGGGTCTACCTGATAAATACTGCAAGCTTTTTGAAAAGCTGTACGAAGAGACCGAGAGTTGCGTCCAAGTCAACGGAAAACGGAGCACGACATTCAATATCAAAACTGGCGTTCGCCAAGGGTGTGCCGCCGCCCCGGAATTGTTCAATTGTGTGATAGACTATGTGATGACAAGAACTACAAATCGCCTGCCCTTTGGTCTGCAGTTTGGAGATCGCATTCTGACGGATGCGGACTTCGCAGACGATCTTGCTCTCGTTGCCGACTCAATCGACCAGCTGACCGACGCTCTGGAAGTCCTGAAGGAAGAGGCAGCAAAAGTGGGGCTGAAAATCAACTGGCTCAAAACTAAGATTATGGCAATTGAACCCCCAGGTCCAGTCTCGCACCCTGATACCATAACTGTCTGCGGAACACTTGTTGAAGTCGTTAAAAACTTCACTTACCTCGGCTCTGTGCTGTCCAATGATGGCTCCGTAGACGAAGAGGTATGCAGCCGAATATCGAAAGCCTCTTCCATCGTCGGTAGACTCAACAGTCTATGGAGAATGCCGCACATCTCAAGGCGTACGAAAATGCGAATCTATAACGCATCCGTAAGCTCCGTCCTGCTCTACGCGGCGGAAACCTGGCCCCTCAAATCAACCATCCTTAAAATGATAGACGTCTGTCAGACGAAACAGCTTCGCCGGATCGAGGGATTCCGGTGGGATGATTTTGTAAGCAACGCAAGGTTGCTTACTCTCACCTCCCAGGTGCCATTCTCCGTCCAGATAGCGCAGAGGTCTCTCAGATGGTTCGGACACCTCCTACGAATGCCGACATCAACGCCAGCCCGAATAGTGTACGACTTCGACCCAAAAGCCCATGGCTGGTCTCGCCCGAGGGGCAGACCTCGGACAAGGTGGAAAGACAGCCTCGACAAGTTCTTGGTGATGGCCAACATTGCTGTCGACGAGGCGCCTCATTTAGCAGCAGACCGGTCCGCCTGGAGAAGTCAAGTTGCGAAGCTCTCTACGCCGCACCCCATGCGGCAGGAGCCTTAAGTCAAGTAAGTCAAGTCAAAAAATTTACCCCTGACAATTGCCCTTGACATATCCACACGTAAAATTGAGTCATCAAAGAAAAAGCAAGACATACGAAGTATTTCGTAGGAATTCAGGCAAATTCCCCCAGTGTAATTGTTCCCCTGAAAAATTCAGCCCATTGAAACTTCCCTTCCCATGAAAAATCCTCTCTGTGGAAAATCCCCCAAGCAGAAAATTCGTCCCCTCTCCGAAAAATGTATGCATACTTCCCAATAACAAATACTATACGTAAGCAATGGGCAAATTTTGTAACTTAAAGACCTTTCCCCCTGGGTTGTGGGGGGTCATGATATCTCCAAACAAAGTCTTGACAGAAACAAAACAGATCTTGAAGGCTTTTCAATGGAATGGTGGATTAGGCTACGTGTTCGTTGAAAGGTATCAAGTTCGGACGTATTGTGGCATCCAGTTAAATAGGTCAAGTTAAATAATTTGCGCATACAAAAAAGGAATCTGTATGCTAATTCCTGCGATAACTTTTGATTGAAGGTTTAGGTTGGGCTGCATGTCAAGAGTTTGGCTAGTTGCTAGAAGTCCTGGGGGTTACAGCCAAAATTAAAAGAAAAGTACGGAACCTATTTTGCAACCGAATTTGTTCAATTATGCGTAGAACGGTAATTTACTGCTAAGCAGTGAATTACATTTTATCCACAGGTAACCTATTAGTTTTTGGTCAGTTTTTACCAGGGCCGGATCTAGAGGGGCTACAGGGGACAAGCATCCCTGATGCACACCCAGGGGAGGCAAAAGTAGCTTAAATTTTAATATTTTTGGGAAAACTTTAAATATTTATGGTTTTGCTGGGGCGGCAAAGGGCAGCAAAGTCTGCAGTTATCCTCCTCCTGAGAAAAAAAGTCCGGTTCTGCTGTTAAAAAATCTACATTCCAGTCTTCAGTACAAATTATAGGATAAATTGGGTAAAAGTTGGGATAAATCAATAGTTGGATAAAATCTGAAAAACAAAACACGTCCAAATTTCATTGTGTTTTCGAATGCAGAAAGGGGTAAGGGAGGCAGCCTGGTTACCCTCCAATCACTTCCAGTCCTTGGAATAGGCTCTAATACTTTCAGTTTCCTTTCGATTGAGCCCCCTCTCAAATTTCTACAATCACCTTTTCAACAAGAAGGGGGCCCAGACAAAAATTAACTACAATGAATTGAAGGCAAATTCAAAAAATAATTGCCCCTTAAACACATTTTCCCAAACTAGTACTCCTGTACATCAGGCACTCTTTGAGCTACGTCATAAATTCACAGTTGGGGGGATCTTAATCGAACATTTTCTGTAAACATCACCATATTAATTGTTCACAGCCAAATCAGGGTCTTAATTAAACGTTTTCTGTGAGCATCACCAAATTAGTGGTTCACAAACAAATTAGGCGGTTAAATGGCACTGGATAATAAGCGGTTAATTTAATTTTAACGTACATGGCAATAATGGTGGTATTTTTAATGATCACAGAGTATGGTGAAACTTTAATGTCAAAATTCACCAGTCACCGTCTGAAGCAAAGTCTGTTCTCCAATAACCAGTTTTTTTTCTTTCTCTTATCCTTCATACATTTCTTATTTTCGTAGTACAATATTGTCCTTTTTCCTTGCTAAAAAGATTATATGTTAAATAATAAAAAAAAGAGGAAACATTACGAATAAATAACTGGCCACGTTGAGAAGGCTTGTGGAATTTTCTCTAAATCGGGATCAAAAGCCTTAAAACTAGAGTGCATTAAGCAACATCCAACTCATCAAACAGTTCGTGGTAACGAACTAAGGAGCGACCCGGCTTAATAGTAACCAAAACTCTAAAAAACGGAATTTTGATACCAATAGCTACTACAAGTTTAGCCTTACCCATCAAAAGTTTACGAGTCTGAGAAAATTTGCCTTATTTTAGAAAATAGGGGGAAACACCCCCTAAAAGTCATACAATCCTAACAAAAATCAGACCATCAGATTCAGCGTATCAGAGAACCCTACTGTAGAATTCTCTAGCATTATTTAGAAAAAAAATGAAAAAATAAATATGAAAAAGTCTTTGCAACTGAAGCATTAAAAATTAAAACGAACAGAAATTATTGCGCATATGAGGGGTTCACCTCCTCCTAATACCTTGCTCTTTGCGCAAAAGTATTTTTAGTAATTTCAAGTATTTATTCTACGACCTTTTTGATTCAGGGGTCATTCTTAAGGAACTGGGACAAAATTTGAGCTTTAGTGTAAAAGGGAGGTACTGACAAGGGGGTGAACCCCCTCATATGTGTAATAAAAACAGTCGAATACAGAAGTTCGTTACGTAAGCTAATTTGTAAGTTATGTATATCTTTTACTAATAAAAACGTTCATAAAAATTAAAAGTTCTAGTTGCCTTTTTAAGTAACCAAAAAATTGGCGGACAACGAGGCCTCCTCCACCGCTCCTTATTTTCTCAATACCATTCAATCAAAACTCTGAGAAAGCCACTCTGCTAAAAAAATAAATAGGCAAATTTCGTTTTAATTATTCATCTGCGGTGAGCCAAAATCAAAACATGTATTAATTCAAAAACGTTCAGAAATTAAATAAAAATAAAAAAGTTTTTTAACTGAAAGTAAGGAGCGACATTAAAACTTAAAACGGCCAGAAATTACTTCGTATATGAAAGGGGCTGCTCCCTCATCAACGCCCCGCTCTTTACGCTGAAGTTTTTTTTACTGTTTTAAAAAAGTTGGGTTGAGAGAAAGAGTCAAACTTTAGCGTAAAGAGCGGGGCGATGATGAGGGAGCAGCCCCTTTCATATACGAAGCAATTTCTGTCCGTTTTAAGTTTTAATGTCGCTCCTTCCTTTCAGTTAAAAAAAACTTGTTGTTTTTATTTAATTATGAGAAGAAGTGAACCTTCAACGCAAGGAAACACAGAAAGCGACTTGGATCTCGTACAGAATAGAAAATTTAAAATGAAATAAATTAAAAAACTGATTTTTAATTAAGCATAAATAAATAAAAGTAATAAAAACTTCAGTAGTACTAGCATAGAGATATTGTTTTTATAGCTACTACTACTACTACTAATAACTCACTGCAGCACCAAGCCGCCTGAGGCCAACACGGCTACGCACGTTCCTCCTCCAACCTAATCTATTTAAAGCCTCCCTCTTTACACCCTCCCAGGAATTTCCCATTTCCTTTAAATCTTTATTCATGACATCCTCCCAACCCAGACAAGGACGACCTGCTTTCCGTGTAGCCCCAGACGGTTGGCCAAAAAGGATAATCTTCGGTAATCTGTCATCCTTCATCCGTAGAACGTGGCCTAGCAATCTCAACCTTTCTTTCATTATAGCCCTAGAAAGCGGGATTGAACCAAATTTTTCGTACAGCCTAGTGTTTGAAATACGGTCAGTCAGCCGGGTACCCAGAACAATCCGTAGGCAATTTCTCTGGAAAACATCTAGTAAATTTTCATCTGCTTTTCGGAGCGCCCATGCTTCAGAACCAGATTTGACCACTGTCATCACTGTAGCTTCCAATATTCTAATCTTGGTTTGCAGACTTATCTTTCTATTCTTCCAAACTTTTTTTTAACTGTGAAAAAACACCCTGAGCCTTAGCTGTTCTACTTTTAACATCTTCACTGCTCCCACCATCTTTACTAATAATACTACCAAGGTAACTGAAGCTCCCAACCTGATCAATCTTTTCGTTACCTAATGTCACCTGTTCATCTTCACTTATTCCTAGCCTTCGTGACTTAGTCTTCTTAACATTAATTTTCAAGCCTATTATAGCACCCTGAACTCGCAAAACCTCTAAAACTTCATTCATTATGCTCACACTTTCATCTAATATGCTTAAATCATCAGTATAATCTAAGTCCAAGAGCGTTTTTCTCCCCATTTGATTCCGTAGTCTCCAATTGCCTTTCCTGTGCTCCTTACGACGAAGTCCATCAAAAGGATCCATATAATGGAGGATAGAACACAACCCTACTTAACTCCTGATTTAATACAAAACCAGTTGCTAACCTCATTTCCTACCTTAACCACAGCGGTATTATTCTCGTACATAGCACAAATCACTTTAATGTATTTTTCTGGTATACCATGTAACGATAAGACCTGTGTTAATGCTCTTCTATCAACAGAATCGAAAGCTTGCTCATAATCGATAACTGAAGACCAAAGGTGTTTGACAACGAAGGGACTTCTCAATTATTAACCTAAGAGTGAAAACTTGGTCGACACATCCTCTACCTTTTCTAAAACCGCATTGTTCTTCCCTTAAAACTTTGTCTACAGCACCTCTCAGTCTAAAAAGTATCATATTACTCAGTAATTTGCTACCTACAGAGACCAGAGTAATGCCTCGATAATTACGACACTCACTCTTGTAACCTTTCTTATACAGTGGTTTAATTAAGGTTTTCCTAAAATCATTGGGTACTTCCCCTTTTTCAAAAAACATGTTCATAATCTTCATTAGCTTATTCCTAACCTCAGAGCCACCATATTTAAGAAACTCATTAATCATACTATCAGCACCTGGAGCCTTGTTATTTTTTAATCCTTTTAGTACTGTCGCTAATTCTTCCTCGCTAAACAAATCTTCCTTCACATCCAAGGTATCACAAACTTTTTCATTTTCATCTATATCTTTTCCTGCAAGTGTATCTCGATTTAGCACATTCTCAAAATGTTCCACCCATCTTTCTTTAACTTTTTCCTTATCACTAATTGTGGCCCCATTTCTATCTTTAACTGGGACTAGTCCGGATCGGCTACTCCCTTTCAATTTATTAACATGCCAGTATAATATTTTACTATTATGCCGTCATACACCAACGATGCAGGAGATTACCACTGAGATAAACTTACCCCAAAAAATGGCAAACATGAGCACCATCTATCCAATGATCATTTAAAATACAATCAAGGCGACTGAATTACCTCAGATAGGACAAATCATTACCAAAACATCTCATTGGTAGGGAAAGGGATGCTAGGTAAACCTGGATAAACTTACCCCAAAGAATGGTAAATATGAGCACCATTAATCAAATGATCATTTATAATAAAATCAAGGGAACTGAATTACCTCACAAAGGACAAATCATTACCACAACATCTCACTGGTAGGGAATACACAGGAGAATGCAGTATGTGGAAAAAGGCTTTAACAAAGGCTTTTAATCGAGCGGTAAATTCCTACCTTGTAAAACTAAAATCGCAAAAGATCTATACGATACATGTACAGAACATAAAATAATAGAGACTTAAAAGTAAGCCTTTATGACTACTATGATCTCCATACCTCTGCTAAAACTAATCCTAATTCTTTTAAAGGACAGACAAATTTGTCAATATTTAGGCGTGTAAAAATAATAATGTAATTTCAAATAATTTATGCTTTACAATATATAATTTACCATCGGAGCGAAATCCAACAATTGACTAGACAAATGATAGAGACGAAGCAGTATCATAAAAAAATATGATGAGGTCATAGACATGTACTCTCAGCCATTTGAGAACGGATAAGTCTCTCTTGTATATAAGAAGTAGGTACCAGTTGTCCTAAAATGAAATAAATACTACAATATGTTACCTTGGTTTAAATGAATAAGTTAAATTGTAATAAATTATCTATTACATCCTTATAAGACTTTAACAAATTTCACATTCAAATGCTTTGGCTATAGAATAAATAGCGATATAATTAGTGAAAAAAAACACAATAAATAGGAAGCTAGAAGGCACGCAATAAAAAAAAAGCATTTGTTCACATATACTGGAAAGACTGTATACCCGTTTTTGCTGATTCAATCAAAGAAGAAAGAGATACGGCCAGGATTGTGTCTTGAGAGATCCTATGATAGACATAACATAATTTGGCAGAATTAATTTCTCCTTATTTTAAAATTTACGCTCCATAATGAATTATATTTTCAAAGGGTAGATAAAATACAGATTAGCATGGTGTATAACCCTTTAAGCCACATGCTTTAAATGCCATCTATATTCTTTCTGGAACAGAAGCTTCACACACCATCGCTGGGATGTGATTGTAGTAGAGGTCTTCACTATGGTTGTTTTCACAGCATAATGCTTTTAAGGAAGTAGTATATAATTAAAATTGCATATTTTAAAAGAGGCTGAACTGACCATCGAAAGTCCAAGTACTTATATGCAAGATTTTGCTACTTCTCGGTACCACCATATTAAGCAGAAGACTATCCTTGATTAGATATGATCCATTTAAAAGCCAAGCAGTGGGAGTTCATAATGCAAATACTCAGGTAAATATAAGACAAATTGTCCGTTTCGTTTTAAAAAAGTAAATTTGAAGGCCTTTGATAAGCCAAAAATGGGCCAAGTATTGTCCGAAACCTTCATTCAACTAGAGGTCCTAGGGACTTCTTGCTGTCGGGTTCTAAGCCAGCTTAAATGCTTCGAATAGAATTTGTGAAGAAGGATTCGTGACTAATTTGCACATGTTTGATGCAATGCTTTTATGAGACCATAAAAATTTCAAGAATTTAAATAATATAAAAACCGTGACTTTGAACGTTAAAACACAAAAAAACCCATCATACTAGCATCTTGCCGGACGAATTTGGATACTTTGAATTGAATTTGATAGTAGCCTTAGAAACTCTTCTCTGAGTGCTAGAAAACACAAAATTAGGTAATAAAGAATTTATTTATTCAGGCAGGGAGGATGGGGCGTATAGGCAGGGAGTAGTACTCAAGATGATTAAGGAAGCTATTAAGCCACGCTTAAGGTGAAAAGATGTCAATAATACGATGGTTTCAGCAGTAACTGAAAAAATGTAAACATCGACCCACAACCCACAGTAACCAAAAGTTAAAAATGTGTTTGAAAAAAAAACTGCCTAGTGATAAAAAATTTATTGCTATCTGACACTGATTCAAGAATGGTAATTATCATTCCGGTTTATCTTAAAGGTATAAGTCTATTGCAAAGAGAAATCTATGGTAATTTCTAAAAAGCCTGAAATTCTTCAAAAACAGCGTCAGATCGAAATGGAAAGGGCACCATTGGAATCAGAATGGTTGAAAACCATGAACTGGGGAATTACAATCCCCAATTTGAAAAACAAGGAAAATCACTTTTTGCATTGGAAGCACTGACGTGTCGCCTTTTTTTTTCAGGACTAGTGGGTTACCAGAACATCATAGAGCAATGTTTAATGACTTTTTTAAAAGCTATTTCTCATATTCGCGTACTTTTTATAAATTTCACCATTTGCAAGTGCCAAGAAGCACTAAAAATGACACATTTTGCGCAATTTTTCAAGGGGTTGGGCTAACAGGCTACCAGAACATCTAAGACAGATGTTTAATAGCTCATATAAAAGCTATTGCTAATGTTTACGTTCTTCCTATAAACTCCACAATCTGCAAGTGCCAAATGGTGCTAAAATTGGCATTTTGGTGCCACTTCTCAAGAGGAAAAGGTGGGGCTAGTGGGCAACCAGAACATCCTTTTTAGAGATGTTTGTTGGTTCATTTGAAAGCTATTGCTCCTGTCTACGTGCTTTTAATCAATTCTACTATCCGTACGTGGTATATAGCACTAATATAGCACTATATAGCACTAAAAATGGCACTTTTGGTGCCACTTCTTAAGTGGAAAAGCTTGGAGGTTTGAAACGGTATCATTATAATAATTTTTGTCCAAAACCCTTAACTGGAGTTTTACAAGAACCCCCCTGTATACTCTTCCTCCCAGCCCCCTTAGTAAGTTTGTTAAATTGTCTGATCACTAGAAAGATACTACAACATTAACAGGACTGGCGGGTTATTAGCTCTCATAGAGAGATGATAAATGGCTCATTCGAACGTAAATTGAAATTTTTAGTGCTCTTGTTGAGTGGCCAAAAAGATTGGAGGGCTGTTAGCCCCTCTCCCTCTACAACCTTCTCCTATAGTCGTCCGATCAAAATTTTGTGATAGCCATTTTATTCAACATAATTCAAAGGTTCAGTAAATACGCTTACTGATGATATGACCCCAATAGTCCCTGGGGAAAGGACTGTACGCGGTACCGGGCTGATGATTGATGGCTCATTTGAACGGAAATTGAAATTGTTAGTGCTCTTGTCGAGTGGCAAAAAAGATTGGAGGGCTATTACCCCTCTCCCTCTACACACCTCCCCCATAGTCGTCCGACCAAAATTTCGCGATATCCACTTTATTCAACATAATTCAAAGGTTCAATAAATATACTTACTGATGATATTACCCCCATAGTCCCTGGGGAAAGGACTGTACGTGGTACCGGGCGTATTGGTATCGGAAATTTTTTTTTCAGTTATGGTTTTGTGTCTTCTAAACAATTTCTTATTAAAAATGAGTAAAGATTAATTGAGATATGACGGTTTTCTAAGGGAAGTAAAGAAACAAGTTCAAAATTAAAACGAACAAAAATTATTACCTCACAGCCTCTCTAACAGATATTGATTAAGCTGGTGAAAATAAACCAACTGGTGATATTTCCCTATGTTTGTAGGATAATAGAAAACTAGCACTAGCCTTCAAAAACATACAGAAGTGATGCCAAATTAAACAAAAAAATTAAGCAATAAAATTAATGTCCCTCCGTCAGTAGACTGACGGAGGTAGCAGAGACTTGAATCAATTTTCAGTCATTTACTGGAATAGAGACAGGATCCCAGGTAGATGTACAGGGTTTTGTTAGAATTTAAATGCCCATTTTGGTAGAAATAGGGCTAGATGGTATCATAGCCTTTGTGATTTTATTCTAGAAAAGGAAACTGGCAACATTTATAAACTATGAAAATTTTGTTGGTATGATAATTTACGTAGTTATAACCAATAGGGCATTTGGTCATAGGAGGCCTAAAGTTAACATGGTGATACATAATATCACCAACTAGGATTAAATGAAACTATTTTAAGGCTGAAATTCAGGAAGAAAAACTACATTGCGGGAAGTAATTACATCGGTATATTCTAGGACAAGCATTTGAGAGGAATGGTTTAATATGAGGCTTAAGAATTTAAAACTTTACATTATGAATCTCATTTTAGGACAATAGTTTGCGAAAGGAGTACAAAGTGACTTAGGAGTGAAAGTTAGAGACACATCCTGGAATATTATTGAGAAAATTTTAAGTTTGATAGAAAGGAGAAAGGAATTTTTAATGATGGTATGAGCATCAGAGGAAATTAAACGAGGTGGATAGGGCAGTGAGGTATGAATTAAGGAAATATTGAATGGAGGTCGTTAATAGAATTGTAAAGGCATAAAGATGTAGCCAGACGAGTTAACAGTAAAATATTGCATTGATATGGTAAGAAGTTGAAGGTAGATGCAGTGCCTGATTTCGAATGAGGCACTGAAGATAAGTGCTCAAGAGAGATGGGCAGAATGTTTTGAGAACCTGTAAAACCTTGATAAAGTTGTTGGAAATGTTGTAGAAAACAGAAATTCTTTCAACAATTTGGAAGTGAAGCTAGGTTTATTTTACAAAGAGGAGTTAGAGACAGCACTAAAAGGATTAAACAAGTCTTAAGTCCCAGATGCTATAAGTGCGATAAAAGAGTTTTTAAAATACGATTATTTGGAATATATAAGTTAAAGGTAAATTACTGAAGACTATAAATATGATTTTTGAAGAAGAGCAGTATCTAGTGAGGTTAGGTTAATGATACCCGTATATAGAAAAAGTGATAAGAGGGAGTATGGCAATTATAGAGACATTAGCTTGGTCTCCGTAGGTAGCAAATTATATGGTTTGATTATGAATTTTAGACTAAAATATACAGTGGATAGATTTCTTAGAGAAGAAGACTGAGGTTTTAGCAACGAGTGAGGATAAGTCAGCTAAATTTTCACTCTTAGAGTAATAATTGAGAAACGATTGCTTCACCAGACCCCTTTAGGCCTCAGTTGTGTAGATTATAAACAGGCATTGGATTCAGCCAACAGAAGAGCATAGGTGAAGGTGAAAGTCCTATTGTATAGTAGGTATAGAGCTATTCATGATAACAGCATCGTTTGTGTTAAGACAAGAAGTGAGGTTGGTAGCTGATTACCAGAAAATAACATTATTTACGTTATTTTGTAACTGGTTTGGTGTTGAATCAGGAGCAAAACAAGGTCGTATTGTATCTCCTTTTATTTAGATAATTTAATAAACAAGATCGGCCTGTCAAAACAAAAATAAATTAAAGAAATGAAAATGGGAAATGTCGTTCTCCACACCAACAAAACACTGGATATCCATTTGTAAGTCTTAAATTTTGGTAGATTTCAACCCAAGGAACACAGCAATGGCTACGGGAGAGTACGGAATCAAATCGATTAAATTGGAAGGTAACTTTCCCAGACTTCGATTATGCAGATGATTAAAGTCCTGGATGAAACTGTTAGCAAAATAAACGAATTTTTGGAAGTCTAAAAATTTCAGGGCGTATGAATAGTTTCAAACATTTATGTCAAGAATACTGAGTCGCTTGGACTGGAAATAAATACAGATTAAGATAAAAGATAAGAGGGATGATTGGGCAAAGAGAAGATTGATCAAGATGATAGCATCATCCTCCTGAGTAATGCTATCAGTAAAAACGGTTGACACAGTGAAAATTTAAAAAGTAAAATAGCCAAGGCCCAAGGCGTTTTAACACAGTTGAAAAGAATTTGGAAGAATCGGAAGATTAGTCTTTGAGCCACGAATAGTATATCCGAAGCTGCGGGGATGACAATAGTCAAGTATGGTTCTAAAGAGTGGCCACTCCAGAATACAAAGCGATATTTGTTCAATGTTTTCCCGAGAAATTGTCTTTGGATAGCTCAGGTACCCGTTCCACTGATCGTACATAAGAAAACAAGTTGTATGAAAATAAGGTTCTATCCTACATTTAGGGCTTTAATGAGATAAAGGTTGATATGACTACGTCTCCTTTTAAGGATGATAAATAGTAGATTGCCGACAAATGTTCTTTTTGGTCATCTATCTACACTAGGCAAAAAGTAGGTCGTCCCTGAAGGATGTCGGAAGAGGCCATAAGGACGAATGTAAATAAAGATGTAATTCCGTGGTTAGGGGTATCTAGAGTAGCGTTGCATGGATTGGGATGGAAGAGGAGCGTGCGCAGGTGTACTGGGCTCAGGTGGGTTGGTACTGCAGTTAATTGTTAGTAGTAAGTAGTATTATATACGTTAACATGACGGCCCCGTCACTTTTGACCCAATTTCCATGACGAGACGCATATAAGCAAATCGGATTCTACTGTCCTGTCACTTAGAGCCTCTATTTCATTTACTATTAGGTTTTTTGTATAGTCTTTATAGAAGCTCTATCCATTATTATAATCATACATCCCCCCTCCCGTACAATTCCATAGAAAAAATTTCTAGTATAGACTTTTAACTGCAATTTTAAATTTTGCAAGAGGATTATGAGAAAATACGATAAAACACGCATTAACTGGAATTTTTTAATAACGTAACATTAGATTCCCAAGGCGCTTCTTTTGTAAGGCACTTTTGGCTCGAAATTGATACCGAAACCCCTTTGGTCTGCTAAAGAGTCTGTAGATATTGTACTAAAGTAACTATAGCGATCTCGTCATGCAATAACTGGCAAGACAGTAGATTCTACGAGACGCGGTCGTTTCACAATAGCAAGGTCACAAGATGCTAATATTGACCTGATAGGTTTCATGCTAATCTTCAAAGTCATAATGCTTTTTAGCAGATTCAAGTGCCCATATGTAACACTCATTTATTTGCAAGACCATTTAGAATAGATATGTTAAAAAATAGACAACACATTAGAATTTTGAAGTTATTAGATATAAATAATATTCTTACTGAAATGGAAATTCAAGAGACTTGGCAGCTGTAGATCAGAGGTTAAAATTTATGCTTTTTCATTAATATATATGTTTTAGAACGCTCCTCCCTCTCCGCCTAAGAAGGCCTCGTCTTTTACAGTTGCATCGATAAGTGTTTTTAACATAGAAATAATAAAATTATTATATGATATAGCCTGGTCCTGCCTGGCCACAATGATTTATGTTTTATTAATGCATATTCGTTGAAACAGTACACTTCTAAGAAGGCCAGGTCTTCCACAGGTGCATTGATAAGCGTTTTTAATATAGGAGTAGTAAAAAAAAAATCTTATTATACAACCTGCTCCTCCCTGGGCTACGATGGCGTTTATTTTTATTAATGTATTTGTGCTGGAACTCTGGTTGCCTTAAGAAGACCAGGTCTTTCACAGGTGCATTCAAAAGCATCTTTGACGTAGGATCAATAAAAAAAAACGCATGATGTAACCTGGCTCTCCCTTCTCCGCAGTGGCATCACTTACTGTTTGTTTTTATTAATGTTGCCATGTTTTTATTAATGTTGTATTAATGTTGCCACCCATTGAGCAGGCATGGTCTTTCGCGTGGGGACAGATAAGCGTTTTTCACAGAAGAGCACTGGAATAATATCACAATACAACTTGACTTACCATTGCCACTATGGCAATTAAGCCTCATTCCTAGCCCTCAATGGTCCCTGAACCAATCATAGCCCCCCAATTAATCATGGCTTGCCCTTGACTCCCATGACCTATGACCCTCAATGGCCCCTGCACCACTACTGTCACTCCATTGGCCTTGGACAACCCCTGACACTCCATGACAAATAAACCCTAATCAAAAATAAATAAATTTTTTCTCTCTCTCTCTTGTACAACATCTCTTACCAAGGTCAAGCTAAACGCCTGAGAAGTTCAAGTGTTACTGTCAACATTCATGGCCATCATTTAATAATTATTTAACAACAATATGGCCCAATTTAACTATGACATTTAGGCAATTAGTTGGCCACTGAAGATTTTCCTTATATGGGTATTTTTCCATTTTTTTTTCAAATTGTCTATCGTTGAACTTGCATTCTTAACAATAATCGCTTCACTACTATATTGCAGTATAATTATGTAACCATTACATTTCCTATGCATTTTCCCCATTTAGCTATGACGTATTCCTATTTTGACTAATCTTTTCTATAACTGTATTAAGGTGATGAATTTTATTCCTGTTTTCAGAATATTTGGATCTTTTTAGACAAAGAATTCACTCTTATTTTAAGTTACTTAAATCATTTTAAAGAAACAATTTTGGTTCTTGAGCTAGTCAATTCTTTTTCAAAGAAACTAAAAAAAAAATTATTATTTTGTTTTTCAGATGTCATCTGGAGGTCTTGAGTCGGCAGTAAACATTGACGATCTTTTTGGGGATGCTACATTAATTTCCATGAACAAAAAATTTACAACACCAAGACATTATTCCTAAGTATAGAGCAACACAATGAAACCAAAGTTTTCCGAACAATTTAACTATTTCGATAGATGTGATAAGTTAGCACAAAATTTAACTAAGTTAGCTCAATCAACATAGTATTTTCGGTGAGAATTTTCACTGAACCGAAAACCATCCGAGTCCTATTACACTTGAGGGAGTGCCTGCTGGGCTGGAAAATTATAGTCCTCTATTCATTTCTTATGTGCGTTATATGCGGAAGAGTTGAAGAACCGAAAAGTAGCACAGGTTCAACCCCAGAGTTTGCATCCTAATTTAAACCGTACAACACCACCCCAGGCAAGTTAAATGTTCAGACACACGAACAGACACATAGACACACAAACATCCATACATAGATACAAAGGCACAAACGTACAGGCACTGACACACAGACATACAGATGAAAAGACAAATAGACACACAGACAGAGAGGCAAAACGACACACAGACAAAAATGTTGAAACACACTTACAGACAGACAGACAAAAGACACAGAGTGACAGGTGATACAAGAAGAAAAACACAGACACATACATATACACAAACACACGATCCCATATAAATCTAGCTTCAAGCTAGGTTACCTTGGATTAATGACTTTAAATTTAGGTTCGTTTGGGTTCAGTTAGTGTGACTCATTGTGTCTGTGGGTCTTTTTATCTGTCTCTCTATCTGTGTGTCTCTATGTTTGCGTGTATGTGCTTGTGTGTGTTTTTTTATATATGTCTGCCTAAGTGTCTGTATATGTGTCTGTGTATCTCTATTTGTGACTGGGTTCCTGTCAGTCTGTTTGTATCTGTGTCTGTGTGTCTGTACGTGTGTTTGTGTGTGTGTGTATCTCTACGTATGTATTTCTGTTTGCCTGTCTTTTCTGTGCGTCTTTTTTGTCTGTCTGTCTGTGTTTCTTTTTGTTTGCCTGTATCTGTGTCTGTGTAGCTTTTTGTCTGTGTTTCTGTGTTTTTTGTCTGTCTGTCTCTGTGTCTGTTTGTTTTTGTCTATGAGTCTCTGTGTTTGTCTGTGTGTCTTTTTGCCTGCCTGCCTGTCTGTCTGTGTTTCTTTGTGTCTTTTTACTCTCCGTCTGTCTGTCTGTACGTTTGTGTGTGTGTTTGTGTATGTGTGTGTGTATGTGTGTTTGTAGGTATATATGTGTTTATGTCTTTTCTTTTGTCTGTCTGAGGATCTTAAGTGTGTCTGTGTGTCTTTTTGCCTGTCTATCTGTCTGTGTTTATGTCTGTCTGTTTCTGTGTTGGAACATATATGTCTGTGTGTCTTTTGTCTGTCTGTCTATGTGCCCTTTTGTCGGTCTATTCGTATGTCTTCTTGTCTGTCTGTGTTTTTGTCTGTCTGTATCTGTGTCTGCGTGTCATTTTGTCTGTCTATTTGTTTCTCTACGTAGGTGTCTATGTGTCAGAGTTCCTTAGGGTCAGGAAAGTCCTGGAATTGGCAAAAATGGGACGGGAACAGGGACTGGCAGAACCGGAATCAGAAGTGGCAGAACTGCAATCGGAACTGGGACTGACGGAATCGGAATTGGAAACGAAAAAGGAGCTTTGGGACCGGAATTAGAAGCAATGGAACCGAGACCAGAAGCGACAGAACCGGAATCCGAGTTGGGACCGGCAGAACCGAAACTGCAACCAAGACTGGTGGAACTGAAACTAGAAGCCGAACTGGAGCTGGATTTAGGACTGGGGGTGGAACCGGAAGTACCATCTGCAGAACCGGAATCGGAAATAGTGGAATCGGAAGTGATGGGACTGGAACCGGAACAGATGGAATAGGATCCGGTGGATAGGGAACCGGAGGAATTGGGATCGTTACTGGAACTGAAGCTGTTGGTGGGACAACTGGAACTGGAACTGGAGTGATATTGGCGTTGGAAAAATCTGTGTGCTCGGAAGCCTTAATTTTCGAGGGGGTACTAAGATTATTTATTTTTAGATCCGGGAGTCTCCCATTATAGGCCAGTGTCTTGACAGATGTCTTCAAACGTCTTGAAAAAAAAATTCTTGAAGTAATACATCTTAAAACGTCTTGAAAGATACCTTGAAGAAAAATGTCTTCAAGAAGAATGTCTTGAAAAACGTCTTGAAGAAAAATATCTTTAAAAAGGTCTTGAAAAATATCTTGAAGAAAAACATCTTGAGGAAACATCTAGAAGAAAAGTATCTTGTAGAAAATTTTCTTGAAGAAAAAATCTTGGAAAATGTCTTAAAACGTCTTGAAAAACGTTTTGAAAGAGAAAAACATGTTGAAGAACAATTTCTCGTGTCTAGCAAAATCTTATCACATCTGCATTTAAATTTCCATAAGTAAACAATAGCGCCTGCTAGACACAACAACCGCTTGTGCTAGAAGCGTAAAACGTAAACCTTATACCAGCTTTCAAAAACCTGTATCCACTAACCTACTTTTAGTTACCTCTCAACCATTATGAATTTCTGCTGCAGTATGATGTAACAACCACCTGTGCGCGAAGCAAAAAATGTTTACAATAGCATCTGCGTCTTCGAGAAGACTCTTAGAAAAGGCACTCGTAGGCTGGCTGAAGGTACCCGGGCATTTGCAGGATCTGGAATAGCCCAACTACAAAAATTCTTTTTTAATTACAGTTTGATACCCTAAACTATTTAAAAATGGTTTTAAAAGGAAGCAACTTGGTGTCAAATTATTTGGGGACATTCGTGTATTTTCTTATGTGAGTGTTTGTATGTGTGTGTATTTATTTGTTAGTGAGCGCACGAGCGTGTTTCGGTGAGTATGATTAAGTTTATAACTTTCCCTGCTAGTGAGCTTGAAATATGATAGAACACTTAAGTGCTAATACTTATACTGCGGCATCTTATAGATTTAACAGCCCTTTAGAGTATTTTGTCACAGAACTGTCCGAAGGAAAATTTGGTGTACGATTAACGAAAAACAAAACATTTAGTTGTTAATTCTTACCCTGGTAAAGTACGAATTCCCATCGATGCTTTCCTATTATTGTCACATTTTCCGCTCTTGAAAGTTGGATAGTCAGGGCAATATACAGATTCAAATTTACTTGACTGCAATGTGACTGACTCTGCAAAAAATTCTACTGATCGGAGATGATGACAATAAACTAAAAAAATAAAAATAAAATAAAATTAGAAAAATAAAACACTCCTTAAAGTGCCCTATTTAGTCTGTTATGGTGCTTTAATTGAGGTTACAACAATAGTTACTACTTAGTAAAGAATGAATGGCAGCTAAAAGTAATCGTAAAAAATCCGTACCTAAATTTTTTAGTAATTATGTCATTGGGGGATACGTATTACCCCCAAAGATCTTAGGGAAAGAGCTATAAAATATACTAGGTGCTCATTATTAACATATAAGGTTTTAACGGAAGAGGTGGTCGCAAAAACTTCTGAGAGGGCTAAATTTGGAACTAGAAGTTCTAGTGCTCTTTAAATAGTCAAAAGTGATCGATGAGTAACAAACACCCCTCTCCACATTCTCTTATTCCTAAAAGCATTCTGTAGGAATTCCTAGATTGCCATTTTGTTCAAATGGTCCAAAGATCAAACAGCAAGACCTACGAGGATGAAACTACCCACAGGAGCCAGAAGACAAGGGGTCTGAATTACACTCCTGGGGCAAATAAGGTTTTTACACAAAAGATGGTCATACAAGCTATAGAGGTGGCTCATTTGATTTGCAACTGAAAGTTTAAGTTTCCTTATAAAAGTCAAAGTGATGGAGGGCAACTATCTCCTCCCCTACGTCCTTTTTTTCCAAAACCCATCTGATCTAAATGGTGATATAGCAATTTGGTTCAAAATAGTCCAAACAACTTAAAACATTGCCTTCAGTGCTTCAACACCCCCAGAGTCCAGGGACAAGGGTTGAAAGCTATGCCCCGGGGCATATGAGGTTTTTATGAAATGGGTGTTCGTACCGACTTCGAATGAGGCTAATTTCATCGGAAATTGGAAGTTTTAGTGCCCACATCAAGAGTGACAAGTGATTCGAGGGCAACCAGATACCAACCTCCCCACACACCCATCATTTCCCAAAACCCATCAAAATAAACTTTAGAGACAGTTATTTTATTCAGCATTATTGAAAGATCCAGCAATTATACCTTTGAGGACGTCAATCCCCCCCACAGCCATCAGGGCAAGGGCTTTAAGTTAGGCAATTCGTTTATTGTCTACATATAGTAAATGTTACTGAGGAAAGTGGGCATGTTTAACCTTTACCTTCATAAAAGATGAATGGGATTCAGGTGGGCCTTTCAGAGAATGATAAGTGGAGTGTTGAAGTAAATCAAAACTCGTAATGTGATACGGGTTGTGAAAAAGGTGTAAGTCAGGAATGACTGAGTATACTAATCTAGAACTTTCAGGAAATCATAAGGGATATGATAAATTGACCAAAAAGGTAATACTTGCATGCTCCTAGCACCACCACAACCACTACTACTACTAATACCGTTACTACATCTAAAATCACTGCTTTCGTAGCGAGTACTATCAAAACTGAGGATATTGAACATCTGAGAAAACGCTGAGGGGAAAGCTAAACTAAAGCATTCTATTCACGAAGAGATTACTGATACAGGCATATACAGACAAAGAGATTACTGATGCTGATACAGGCATGTTTTTGGAACAGCTTGTCGCATCAAGATGAAACTTCCGGGGCATCATGAGTGGGATGTTCAATTGACCAAAAGGAAACATGTACCTGCTACTACTGCTATTAACACTGCTGCTACTACTTTTAATACTACTGCCACTACTACTATTATACTAGCACTATTAAGGCTAAGCATTTAAAGGTGAAAATTTTTACAGAATATTGATGTGGAACTTGAAATAAATTAAGAACAAACTATGTACATGAAGATTGTTAAAACGGCGTATTTCAAGAATAGATTTGGGTAACAAGTTGGAGCTTTCAGAGAATACTTAAAGGGGAAGGTCAATCGACCAAAAGGTAACATGTGTTTGCCTGTACTAATACAATTTCCACGTAACACCGCTATTTTTAGTGCTATTACCACTGCTGCTACTACTACTACCACTATTACTAAAATTGTCTAATTACTACTTTAATTTTAAGTACTTGTACATTTAAGATTATTAAGATGAAACGGGCGTCAGAAGCGGGTTAGAACGGCTTAGCGTACCAAGGTGAAACTTCGGGGGTATCATGAGGGAGATGTCTAACTGACCAGAAAGCAAAATGTACATGCTACTATTAGTATTGATACTGCCGCTACTACTGTTACTACTACTACTACTACTACTAATACAACACTACTACTGCTACTACTTCTCCCACTACCACTATTACTTTTATGATACTATTCAGGCTAAGTCTATGAAGGTCGAAATTTGAGAGAATATTGAGGGGAATTTAAAGTAAATCAAAAGACACTATGTGCATGCAGACTGTCAAAAAGGCGTAACTCCAGAATAGATTTGGGCATTAAGTAGGAAATCTTAGAGAATTCTTAAAGGGGAAGATCAATTGACTAAAAGGTAATATGTGCACGCTACTACTAATACTACCACTACTGCAACATTTAATACTGCTACTACTACTACTACTACTACTACTATTACTACTATTGCAACTACTTGTTGGGCTAAGAACATTAAGATGAAAATTTATAGAAGTACATAAATATAAAGGTTATCAAAAGGACCTATTGGGAATGTCATAGCAAAGGGTAATTGTATTAAGGTGAAACTTCCAAAACTTGATAGGTTCAACCGATCAAAAGGCAACATGTTAATGCTATTGCAGCTACTATTACTACTGCTGTTACTATCAATACTACCACTAGTACTACTAATACTAATACTTGTACCACTAATACTAACACGACTAATGCAACTCTGCCTAAGGGTATGAAGGTGAAATTTACAGGGGGAGAGGTTAACTGAATCAAAATATGTTGTCTGTGTGCAGGTTGTCAAAAGGGTGCATCAGCAATATCTTAGGAACAGTTTGGTTGAAACTAACTGGGTTTGTTGTGGGGTATATTGAACTAACCAAAAGACGATATTTTAATCCTAATGCAACTACTTCTACTGATAAAACTAGTACTACTATTACTTAAACTACTGCTACTAAAGCTAAGGCTACTACTATTAATTCTGCTTCTGCTGCTACTACTGTTACTACTATTACTACTGGTACAACTAATATTGCTACTAAACAAGCTAAGGGTATTAAGTTGAAGCTTTGAAGAAATATTTAGGCGGATAATGTACTAAATTAAAACGAAACTACAGGCATGTATATTGTCAAAAGTGTGACAAAACAATTTCTTACAACCAGCTCCGATTATTAAGTTACATCTTTCAGGGTAAACTGTTGAACTAGGCAGAAAGTACTATGTGCATACTGTCAATGCTACAACTACAGTTGCTGTAACTAATGACGCTAAGAATATTAAGGTGAAACTTTTAGGGATTGTTGAGCGAGAGTTCAATTAAATAAAAAGCTCTATGCATGCAGGTTATCAAAAGGGCATACTGATATTATCACAGACAGTGCTGCTTTATTACAAGTAGCAATATCACTGAAAACTTGAAATTTAACTCGATTGGAAATTATAATTTCTAGTGCCCTTTTTAAAAGTCAAAAGTGATTGGGGGTAAAAAGCCCTACTCCCAAGTAATTAATTTTACAAACACATCCAATCCAAATTCTTAGGCTGCCATTTTGTTCATCATAGTTGAACGGTCCAGTAGCTATGTTTCTAAGGATATTGGGTATGAAAACCCTCCACAGTTATGTAACTTACCCATTAAGCTTTAAAATCAAATATTACGCTAAAACTAAATCCAAAGGCACTTTGTGTATCGTGGTGGTCAATAAGACATCTCAGAAATAACCCACGAACGAATGAGGGCATTAATTTGATTGTTTTAGCGCTACTACTATCACTACTTCTGCTCTTACAATTTATCTAAATCAAAATTATGTAAACGTATCCAGGTGGCCAAAGACCATTGACATAATTTTTTGGAAATCGCATTAAATTTTCTTTTCCAGGTTAACTTGAGGAGGTATAAAACTAAACTAAACAAAACTATTAGTTTTAGGATTTTTAGGATGTTCTCCAGCATACCAATAGCAAATCCAACTATGTATTCTTATAAAAAAAAGATGTAAAATGTTATTTTCTTTTTCCATGAAAAAGACTGTGTCAATAAAAAAACGAACAGAATTTAATTTTGAAAACAGTTTCCACAAAATGAGTTTTTATAAAAAAAAAAGTAAGAGCTCCATTAATTCAAAAATGAGCAGAAATAAAATCAAATAATCTTCCGAGCGTAAAACTAACACAAATCACAATCAATTATAAATGAAACCTAAAATGAACATATTTCATATTAAATTTTGTAGTTTTTTCATCTTTAATAAGTCAAAAATCGTAAGGACTTTAAAGAAAAGACATCAGTATAATTAAACTAACAATACATGTCCACTTTTCCCCCCTCATATCAGTACAAGAGTTTAACGTAAACGGCAGGAGGATAAAGAATGGGTAGCGCCCTCAAACACAGAATAATTTCTATTTTTTTGAAGTTTTAATGCCTCTTCTTACATTAACCTTGTCTTTTGATTGCTACGGTAAAATTGCTTTCATTTCTGTTTCTCTAGGGGGT
Organism: Artemia franciscana; assembly: GCF_032884065.1. Classification (NCBI taxonomy): domain Eukaryota; kingdom Metazoa; phylum Arthropoda; class Branchiopoda; order Anostraca; family Artemiidae; genus Artemia; species Artemia franciscana. The sequence goes on from NC_088876.1 coordinate 12,164,197, forward strand.
TGGGCGTTAAAAAGAGGCAAATGACAATACAAACAGTCTTGCACTAGTCGGTAGCTATAACATCTGTTTCTTATTAATTATATTTGCCTTTTTCTATTTCATCATTTCCCTCTAAAGAGTCGTTTCCTCTAAAAAGTTCACGGTGAAAACTCCCTCTCTATGAGGGTTTACAATAAAAATCGGCCAAAAATGGATCACGTCTCAGTAGTATTAGGTGAATGTTTTGAAAGTTAAGCTATTATTCTAAATTCAATCGAAAATAACTTTTCAAGCTACCAAGACGTGATCATAAGAAGCACGTAGACATGAGCATTGGCTTTCAAACGAGTCCGTAAACAGCTCTCCATGATGTTCCATAGCTCCATTAGAGGCAGAAAAAAAGGACACAATAATGCTAAATTGGCTAAAATATAATTATTGTGGATTTTTAAAAAGGAGGGCTGAAGATCTCCAGTTATGGGTTTTCGACTGTTGAAATTCAAATGGTTAGTACTTTTCATTACAATCCTTAGGCTTTTTCAAGTACTTTAAAACTAAGTTTTTATAAATAAGACGAACCGAAATAACAGTTACTATTCCTAAATAAGCATTAATAACAAATTTTTCTCACTCGAGTTGATTTCTTTTCTCAACGGGTTTCTAAACTTTTTACTCGTTATGACCTAGGGTTTGCCCTTTACCAGGTTACCACTAGGGAGGGGTCCATGATAAAACCAGCATACAAATCGAATAAACGTGTTTTTAAACATTTAATATGTAAACTTCTTGTATTTTCCTTATTACCTGAAAAGAATATCAAAGTGTATTAGAAATACGACGTCTGCTTCTGCCAGAATATTGGAAACAAATTGTTTATTCTACAAAAACAGCTTTCGCAGAAGATTTTGCCAACTACTAACTGCGCCCACTACTTTATTCTAATAATAAAAAAAAATACTATAGCTGTTAGATTATTTATTTGAAATTCTGCTCCCGTAAAAAATTTTGTGATTATTTATTTGAAATTCTGCTCCCGTAAAAAATTTTGTGATTATTTATTTGAAATTCTGCTCCCGTAAAAAATTTTGTGCCCGGGGCAAGTGCTCCCTCTGTCCCCCCTAAAACAGTCACTGTCTTCATCAAAGAAATTGTGTTAGAAATTGTTTGCTCCTTAATTTGGGAAGATACTGAGGAGAAACATTTCACGTGGAAAAACCAAATTATATACTATTATGCAAAATTAGAGTATCATAAGACCTTATGAATATGATTAAATGATACAAAACTACAACTTAGCTGTTGATTTCCCTACCATTTAGCTGTTATGAAAATACATACATACTTTCAGTAGAAAAAGTGCATATATTATATCTTGTTGAATCAAAACCTTTTCACAATTCATATAATGTAGGTTAAGTAAACCAGGATTATAACAGCTCCCGCTCCCTGTCCAAACCAAATCAATATAAGCATGTTAAACTTCTTTTGAATTATAATCTCTCGGCACAGGATTTTGGAGACTAAGTAACTCAACTAATTTATGCTCAAAATTATTCACATATAATTCAATTCACAGACACACTTAATACTAAATAAATCCCAATTATACTAAATTAAACTATTATAAATTATACTAAATTAACTAAAAACGAACAGAGAGAAGAATGAAAAATAATTTTTCAAGAAAATCTAGAAAAAAATTTCTAAAAGATGTTTTTTAATGTTTTCTCAATAAATATATTTTGCATGTTTGCCTTTTGATTAAGTTTATTACTCGACAACATTATTAAATACTTGCTTGGCAAAATCGGATACTGCTTCTTGCATCCTGGTTGGATTGCACCCCCGTTGGGGTAAAAATCAGCATGTCCAACTGAAGCATACATTCCAAGGGACGGGTAATACCTGGAATACATTCCATTAGAATGAATGACGTCAATGAATGCAGCGTCGTCTGAGGTCAGTCTTTTTTCTTCTGGTTTAAATGATACTAAAAGGACTGCTGGATCCAAAGCTTCAAATAAAAAGAAGTTATGTTAAGAGATAATGCATAGCAACACTACTACTTAATTTCTAAGATTTTAGTGTCAAATCACTTGAAGGGCTAATAGCTCTTTATATTTAAAAGAAAGATTTCTTAAAATTAATCCCAGAAACAGCCTTTTCAAAGCTGATATTGATATCTCACTGCCTATTAAACATCTGAAAGAAGTTTAATCGGCAGTGAGATCTGAACCGATTAAACATCATTATACATTGTTTTGATTACTTGTGAGATAATCGGTATCATTGGCAGCGCATTAGCGCTGCCTAAGTAAGAACGAAGTGAGCACGTATTATTTATATATATATATATATATATATATATATACATATATATATATATATATATATATATATATATATATATATATATATATATATATATATATATATATATATATATATATATATATATATATATATATATATATATATATATATATATATATACATATATTTTTCTGATTAAGGCACTTTGTGTAGAAGGAGTTGTCGTAGAAACTTCAAAAGGAGCTCTTTGGATTGTGAAAGTCCTAATGCCCTTTTTAAGAGTCAAAAGTGACTGGAGGGCAAACAGCACTCAGGACAAGAACTAAAGTTTTTACTAATCGCCCATTATTAACAAAGAAGGTTTTTACGGAAGGACTGGTCCTATTAACTTCGGAAGAGGCTTATTTAATTAGAAATAAAAGATTCTAGTGCCCATTTAAAGAGTCAAACCCTCCTCACATCCTCTTTTCCTCAAATGCATCTAATTAAAACTTTGTTAAAAAAATTTTCAAAAGATCATATACCATAGCCTTTGGGGTTGACTCAACACCCAGAGCCTGGGGCAAGGGTTTTAAGTTATGCTCCAGGGGCACCTAAGGTTTTTCGTGGTAGTCGTATAAACTTTAGAGAAGGCTCAGTAGATTGGAAATTGAAAGTTCTAGTCCCTTGTTCAAAAGTCAAAAGCGATTGGAGGGCAATAAGCCACAACAAGCCCATTATTTTCCAAACACATCCGATCAGAATGAAGAGATAGCCATCTAGTAGACAGAATGTAGCTAATAGACTCGATAGTTATTTCTTTAGGGATAATAACACCCCACAGTTCTCAGGGCCAGGGCTCTAAGTTATTCTAGTTGCCTCTTTTTAACATATGAGGATTTTATTGGACTTGTGGTCGTATAAACCTCAGAGGCGGCTCATACAATTGGAAATTAGAAGTTGTAGCGCCTTTTCTAAGAGTCAAAAGTGATTGGAGTGCAACTAGCCCCCCATAGCTTCTTTTACCCTCATGCATCTGATAGATGTCTTGAGATGGTCGTTTTGTTAAAAATTGTTCATAGATCATTTAACAAGTCCTTCGGGATTGACGAAAAAACCCAGAGCCTGGGGACAAGGATTGTAAGCTATGATCCAGGGGAACATGGAGGGGGCAGTCATATGAACTTTACAGGTGGCTCATTTCATTGGAAATGGAATTTTCTATTTCCCTTTCAAGAGTCAAAAGTGATTTTGAGGGTTTTCAGACCCCCTCCCAGATACCCTTTTCCCCAAACCAATATGATCAAAATTGTGAGATAGCCATTTATTCAAAATAGTCCAAAAAATCTAACAATGTCTATAATGTCTAACAATGCCCATGGGCATATACAGTTTTTATGGAGTGTGTAGTCATATCAACTTCGGATGGGGCTCATTTGATCAGAAATCGGAAGTTCTAGTGCCCTTTTTAAGAGTTAAAAGTACTTTGTGTTTACCAGCTCCCATTTTACTGAAAACAAAATACATTTTAAATTTTTTTCAGTTTTATAACTTTAGCAAATCAAAAACTATTAAGACTTTAATGAATAAATATCAGTATGTTTATATTAGACTGTCAATCCACATTCATTTTTTTCAGTAAAGTGCAAATTATTTTCTAGTTTTAAGAAGGCATGGGGGTTCTTAGCCCATTCATGTTGATTTTTGCTCGTTTTGATTTCGACTTGTTTATTTATTTTTATTTCTTCTCGATTTGGGTTTCGTTTATTTATTGACGGTGATTTGTCGTAGTTTTACGCTTTGAAGATTATTTTGCTTTATTTCTGCTTTTTTTGTTTATTGGAGACCTTTATTTTCTTTGAAAAACTTATTTTGTGGAAAAAGCTTTTAAAATTAATTACAGTAAATAACAGCATTCTTTTCCTTTGAGTGCTTTGATGCTTGATTTTCACAGGCTACTACTCTGCATATATTACCTTCTGGGTGTGGATTAAACTGGTAATCTTTATTTTGAGGGTTACCAGCTTCTTGTTCTCACCCCTGAAACTCTTTTTTGCCCTTGAGAACCCTTTTAGCCATCGAACTTAGATAGTTATTTTTTTTCAGAATGGTCGTAAGGTCTAAAAAATAAACCTCCAGGGATGACACAAACCAAGCAGTGCCAAGGACGAGGGCACTAATTTATACGGCCGACACTAATATCTCACTACCAATTAAACATCTAAAAGAGAAGAAATTCTGAACTCTCATCATTCATCAGATGAAAATGTATTGCATTAAAGTAAACACCAACAGTTTTTCCGTGAATGTTTTGTTTTTCCTTTTTCAAGGCTACAACTGTACATAAAATACCTCCTAAGTATAGGTTAAACTTGAAATATTTATTTTGAAGGTAACTAGCCTTTTCCCCCAGCCCTCGTAACCCTTTTCTGCCCCGAGAACCTCCTAGTCCCCGTTGCATCGGATCACTATTTTAAGACTCGTCATTTTATCAGAATTGCTGAAAAATCTGATAAATATACCTCCAGGGACGACATCGGCCATGCATCCCAAGGCTCAAGGCTCTAATTTATTGAAGCTTCTCATCGTTCGTAAAAACCTTTTATGACTAGGGAAAGTGTTGCATGTTTGATGTTGGCTCTCCAATTGGCATGAAACTTTCAGCTATCATTCCCTGGGGTAATTCGACCATATTTTTTGGGTGGGGGGGGGAGAGTTTTAAGGGGCTTGGAAATAAGCCAAAAAGTTTCCTTGATGAGTTTCAGACTGACAGTCATAAATCCCTGGGCCAAGGAGAACATATTGTAAAAACAAGATTTAGTATGAGGACAGATAAAGGGCCAAGTCAGTTTTCTACAATTGGCTAGAAACTTATAAACTTAAATTCTTAGACTAAAGGGTCCCAATGTACAAGAATAATTACAAAAAAAAAATATAGGCTCCTTTAAAAATAGGACTTAAAAAATGGTCAAAAGTGTTTTATTCGAAACAGCTAGGAAACCGAACCCATAAGCTTTTGAGCCAGAGGGATTCGTGCATGAAATCTAGAAATTCCACCACAATGCAAAACATGGTGCCATAAGTTCTCCAAATCCAGTTTCCGTTCCTGAAGGGCACCATAATAACTACAATCAAGCAACTAAAAAGACCATAAATAACATACAAATATGTTGGTTGGGGCAGGAGTCCAGAGATGCAACCCAAAATTAGACCAAGGATCATTTTATCGATTCGCTTGAAACTTGGATATAATTCTTTGGCCAACGGTGCCCAAATTCAAAAAATCTAATGAAAAAATAATGGTCCACCGTAAAATTGGTCTATATGTTGGTTGGGGCAGGAGTCCAGAGATGCAACCCAAAAATAGATCAACGATCGTTTTGTCGATTCGCTTGAAACTTGGATATAATTCTTTGGCCAACGGAACCCAAATTAAAAAAAAATTAATGATATAATAATGGTCCGCCATAAAATTGGTCCCAAAAAGGGCTAGAATTTTTTTTTCTGAGAAGCTTGTAACACAGCCGCTAGCCACTAGGCCAAAAAATTACTTATTGGCAAAGGCCCTCCAAAAATTGTTCCACCCCCCCAAATATCTTACTAATCATCTTCAGCCGTACATCCCAAAGTTTTTCATGATAAGTGTACACATAAAAGCAAGAAGAAATAAAAAAAAAACTATTTCCTCCAGAAATAGGACCCAAAAGTGTGCCTAAAAATGTTTAATCCATACGGCTTAAAAATTGAATCTGTTAGTAATTGGATTTTAATATGAAAGCGAATTTTTAGGTTTGGGACACAAGTCCCCGAAAATTGGGAGAGCAAACTGGGCAAAAAGCAATATTTTCCAATCAGCTTAAAAGTTTTATTGATCATTCCCAAGGCCAATGGATCTCAAATTCATTTGAGAGGAGCATAATAGAGGCCCAGCAGTAGACCAGTTTTATGGTTTGATCAGCTTGAAACTTACATCAGCAAGTCCTTAGAGCAAAAAGATCTTAATCTGCCAAAAAAAAAATACAGGTCCCCCGTAATTTGGCCTAAAAACGGGCAATGAATTTTGTTCCGACAAAATTGAAACTATTTCGCTAAATTCGGGGTCAAAGTGTTCATTGTGAACACTGAAAAACAACTGAAAGCACATAACTGAAAATGGCCAGTTTTCACAATTGGTGCCCTAAAAAGTAAAAAAAAAACATGTTATTTCAAAAACTTGAGATTTACACCAAATTTCCACGGTCGCTGGGACCTATTGCGAATAAAATGAGCTTGAAATTTTTAGATGTCTAGTTTAAAGGGACCTGAACATTCATTTACCTAAAGACACAAAGTTAGTAGAGGACAAAGCTGGACAAAATTACACGACAAAATGATAAATAAACACACATCCGTATTCAAATTCGTCCGTATTCCTGCTGACAAACTTGGTCTTGATGACTTCAGATCCTTAGAAGACCGAAAATTCGGCAGATTTCCAATCTGTACAGAGTTCCCTCCTCATTGATTCATTATTTAATAAACGCTATTGAAAAGTTATTGCCTGAAACTAAAGCTTTGATATTTGAACTAGCTATTCAAATTTCATCCTATATTTATATTCTAAACCAACATGAGGGTGGGGAGATAGATTAATTTGGACAAACGGGACATTTTGCTGTGGGTTAATTGCAAGACTATCTGGTGTTTTCAGCTTTCAAACAGTTCGTGGTAACCAACTGTAAGTAGGGAGCAACTCGGCTCGATCGGAACCGAAGCTCTAAAAACTAAATTTTGATGTCAATAGCTACACCAAAAATGATTGTTTTTCTTATTACTGATTCCAAATGTATGAAGATTATTAAGCTTCATACTACCCATCAAAAGCTACAACCCTGAAAAAATTCCGAAAAAAATTTTCGGAAAAAGATAGAAACCCACCAAAAAGTAAATTATCTTAATGAAAATCACACCAATAGATTCAACGTATCAGAAAAGCTTACCAAAGAGGTTTCAAGCTCACATCTGCAAAAATGTGGAGTTTTGTATATTTTTTTAATGCCAGTATCATTGATCGCAGAATCACAGACCATGGATATGTTTTTATTTATTATTGTCCCAGGGGTGGTTGTATCGAATCACCGGTCCTAGGAAAATGGAAGAGGGCTCATTACAAGTGGAAGTTAACAATTATATGCCCTTATTAAGTGAGCAAAAATATCGGAGGGCAACTAGCCAGCTTACCACGCGCCTTTTTCTACAGAGTCGTCCTATACAAATTTTTCGATAGCCATTTTCTTTAGAATAGTTGAAAGGTCCTATAACTATGTATTTGGGGGTAACAAAAACCCCCACAGTCCATGAAGAACGGGCTGTAACTTAGAAAATTTGCCGATCGGTTATGGATGATATTTTATTGGGAAGTATATATACATTTCCTTTTTTGAAAAGGGGGGGGTTCTGCTGCGGGGGACTTTCAAAGGAGAGAATATTCTGTAGGGAGTTATGTTTCGGGTGGTAATTTATCAGTAAAAATATCTCCTACAAGAGGAATTAGCCAGAATTCATAAGACAGAAATAATTTTGTTGATCTTGTTATCTCTTTGTCGACGCGATTTTACATGCGAAGGTGTTCCGATGGATATCTCCAGAGGAAATTTTTAGCAGGATTGGAATTGTCTGGAGGATTTGTTTGTAGTACCTACAGAATCACCTTGTCATTAGGGGACTTCCCGAGCCACTTAGCATGTCCCCAGGAGGGGGGGGAGTAGAGGACCGTGCTTTGCAGGATACCTCTGGGGTAGGTAGGCACGAACCAAAGGGAAACCAGACTCTCGGGGTCCAGAAACAGAGATTGAACACCCTCATCTAGGGGTTATCAAATCAGAAGGAGGTAGTAGAAGGCCCCTCTTATATGCATTGGGCCGGGCTTACCGGCGGATGAAATTAACCCGCCTATCAAAAACTTTCTCCACGTAATAGGTCAAATTACTCGTGTTGCAGGATCCCATAGGGGCTCATTGCGTGTAATAGATAAATTCAACCCAAGCTAGGCACAGAGAGAAGTGGCTTGCCGATGTACTGAATCCAGCCAGGAAACCTCTTGAAAGCCAGTACTAACGAATCTGGAGTAACCAACGAAGGTAATCCCTTAAGAACAAACACTTTCGGGGCAATCGACGATGCGATGACTGTGAATCGAGTGAATATAACGATAAATCCTGGATGCCACTTTTGTATCACCAAAAATAAGCCTGTCAGTTTGTACCTTAATAAAAGAATCCTCTCTAAAAAATTAAAAATTGACTTGCTTCTGAGAGAGAATAAGTGGTACACCTGGGACGTTTTTGGTTTATCTGAAACAGAAATCCCACCCAATGGTGAAGTGAATTATGCTCTATAAATGTAATGATTTGAAACATAGCCAAGGAGTCGGCTTTCTAATGTCCAGGAAGGCCAGAAAATCTCTAATTGCTGCAACACCCATATCCAAACAGCTTATAATCCAACTGAAAAGTTCACCTGTCACTATGACATAAATCCAAGTTCATGTTCCATAATCCAGTAGAGATGACGAGGAGTGTAAAATTTTTTACCTCTACCTTCAAATTATAGTCAATTCCACCCCAAAAAGGGATACGCTCTTTGTAATCAGTGCCTTTAATGCGATTGCTGGTAAGGATCACGCAGGATCTGATTGGGTGATTGGCAAATTCGGCCCCGGGAAACTAAACAAAAGACGAAGAACTCCTAATAGAATTCTTCTGATACAGCAATTTACTCATCACAAATCCTTTTTCAAGCACAGACCCCGAAGTAAAACTACCTGAAATCTCCCTGGAAGAAGAACTCCAAATTTCTTATACTGCATACTCGTGTCTAGACGTTGAAATTCGTTTGTCACTAACACGCTGACACTAACTGATGGTGACTTTGACAGTGACCACTCCCCGTTTATATCTAACTACAGAACAAGATTTCAAATAACTTCAAAGCTATCTAGGAAACATCCCAAATTTCGAGTAGATATTCTGAATTACCAAACAGCCCGAACAGCCTACTTTCACCCTATCTGACAAGATCATGGAGCTCACTTAAAACTCCTTACTAACTCTGCATAAGAGTGATGTATACAATCTAGTAACTAGCAACACGCCAATTGTCTGCAATGCCACTCTATTTACACTAGGTGTTCAGAAATATATTCAGAAGCCCTAGAACACAGACGAAATCAATCAGCTCAGCTTTGCGGTGAAAAGTACAAGGTCACCAAGAAGCATGATAAAGAAAACAGAGACTGATACGAGCAACTCAAAAGAGCTATAGAGAAAGCAACGCGCAATGCTCACTGTACCTTCGTTAAGGAAAAGTATGAGCAGTGGGGAGCAATTTTTAAGAGAAGGTGACTCAGACTTCATGTATAGATGAGCAAGGAAACTGAATTAAAAAAAAGAGTTCAGGACTTGCTCCCTCCTTGTCAAATATGGCAACCGGACACCATCAACAGCCAGGATCTGAAGTAGATAGAAAGAGCACTTTGATAATAAACTAAATTTGACCATCCTCCCTGATTCAATTATGCTGTTCAGTTTCCCCGTAATCGCTACCGATCGTATCCCCCTCAACTCGGAAATCAAAGCAGTTATCAGGGATGTGAGGGTCAACAAAGCTACTGGCCCTGATGAAAAAGAGCCAATAGTTGTGAAAGTAAATTTTGGACCCCTCGTTGACATTTATCACAAAATCAATACAGTATTCTGGGAAGTATGTCACTTCTCCACACCACAGTATGAAGCGACGATAGTCTCAATCCATAAGAAAGGCTCAAAAGCAGCTTGTAACAACCACTGATCACGCTTATGCTTATTGAACTTACGAGCTTGCTTATCCCGATGACATCACCCTAATTTTTGAGTCATTCCGTGATCTTCAATCCTAGACCGGCATCGTCTACACTACCACCAACTTCTTTGGGAAACCTACATTTCAAAACCGATAACAATGCGCTGCTCACATAAACCTGATTCTCAGGTATACTATAGACTCCAGTTTGAAGGTGATATTATAGAGTGGGCCAAAGAATTTACCTACCTTAGTAGCTTACACATTCTCCGACAATAAACATTCCAAAGATATCAAAAAACGTATGGCACTTGCAGATTCCAATTTTAAAAGTCTGATGCCCGTAGTCAGATTTGAGTAGCCTGAAAGGCTACTCAAAGGCGTTGCGCCTGCTTCAATGTTTTCTTAGAACAATTTAATCTTTCTTTGCTAGTTGTATTCTAACCTGAGCTTCTCTTAAGCGAGTTGGAACTTGTTATACTTGTAATCACGTTCGGCATAAATATCAAATCTTTCTAATGGTTGCAATTTTCAGGAAATATTGAATCTCAAGTATCGACTCCCAATGAAATTCGGCTCCACATATCTATGACCAAGAATAAATTTCACCAAATCGTAATGTGTCTGTTTTCCAGGAGGAAAACATGTGTGAAATTATTGAACCGCAAGAAAAATTTTTTTTCCGCATTATTCAACGACTTTTAAATGTCTGGGGCAAAACCTCTATGTTTTGCCAGCTTACTATTTAGCCAAAAATCTCAATTGTTAGGCCTCAACTAGCAGATTTTTGCCCAAGGCATTGTCTTTTGCAACCTCTTAACTGCAGATTACCTTTAAGGGACAGTCTTATTCCTACGTCACATTCAATTACCTAATCTCCCACCGAGTATATTACATTGAAATAAAAGGTTTCCACATCTTCCTCTTCCAAGTTACGGCAAATTCTAACTAATTCACTAAAATAATCACTCTGAAAGTTCTAAAAAATAATGATGGTTATCTCTTTCTGTTTTCAATTTCAAATGTCACAAACGAATTGAATGTTACATACACTGATTCCTTTATCCGCTATACCTATAAACTTTCCTTTTGGTCCAACTTTCCTAAGCTTTCCCAAGTCCTCCAAGTTTTTAAATCAAACAAAATTGTATTCAATTTCGTGGGTATTTGCGTAACTTAAATAAGCTGTTATTATAGCCCAGCTTAGCCCTAATCCTCAGAAACTCGTGTTCCATTCGTTTCTAGTGTTCACTCGCAGTACCCAGATCTCTGAATCGGGATCTGCAAACTATACCTTAGCTCAAAGAGCATATCTCAGTAATATACAGAGGTCGCTCCCTATATCAAACTTTCTTAACAACCCTCTGAAAGCTTTACCTAGTTAAAAATGACAAATGTAGACACAGTTAAAATTGTAAGAAAACTTACTATTTCAGCCAAATGCTAAAACAAACTGTTCAAACATGAATAAAGGAACCTTTAAAAATGACCTCAACAACAAGGAACTGAGCTCTGGTCTATAGCAGCTGACAGAATGAATTACCTCTCTGAAAGCACAACAACTTCTTCATGTGCTTCCAAACCAATTAGTGACATCTTAGCTAGAGCCAAGGAAACAATAGAAATCCAATAACTCTTTTGAAGACCGAGAGATTCCTCAATTTTCTTATTTTTGATGTAGAGATTACTCTACCATAGCCGCAACCAACGAAACAATAGAATACTAACCCTAGCTAGAATCGAGGAAACAATGGAGTTCTAGCTATAGCTAAAAGTAAATGTTAGAAAACCAACAGGGAAGCAAAAGATATTTAATGAAAAGTTGGGGCTAGGCATCAGCAAAGAATTCACATAAATTTGGAGAGGGGCTAATATTATACTTACGAAAAGGACATCCATTTTATAATTAGAGCCAGGGGCCCTAACAACGACCTTTTGACAGTCTTCTTCCACAAAGTATGTTTTGATTTGGTTCAACATTCTCTTTAATATCTCCTGAAGCTTCCACCTTCATACCCTATGTCTTTGTAGTAGCAGTGATCGTAGTAGTAGTAGTAGTAGTAAGCACGTATTACCTTTTCGTCATGCTTTGAAAGCTTCAGCTTAATAATCTCAGCCGTTCTTATGATATTGCTGATAAATCCTTTCAACAGCCTGTATGCGCGTGTTGTAGTTTGACTTAGTTCAACTTCTCCTGTAATTTATCTCCTTAATACCCTTAGCCTGAGAAGTAGTCGCAGTAAAAATAGTTGTTATTGTAGTAGTACCAACAGTAGCGTGCACATATTAACTTTTGGTTAATTGATCATTATATGCATTAACTCCCTGACAGCTCCAACTGAGTGCTCTAACACTAAGCTGTTCTTAGGATAAGATCTTCTGATAATCTCCGTGCATATAATGTATTTTGACTTAGTTAAAACTCCCCTCAATATTCCCTGGAAGTTTTACCTTTACACCAATAGCCTTTTTTCAGCTTAATTAAAACCCTTGCCTCAAGGGCTTTTGGGAGAGGTATCATCCGCAGGGACATAGATATTGGAACTATCTACCATGCTGAACAAAATGCCTATCTCAAAATTTTTATAGAAAAACGAAAATAAAAATGGCGATTTTGATTCTGCTTTGACCCTCCACATCTTAGACAATCTAGATCATTAATTTTTTTTTTGATAAGGCGACATTAATATCCACAGCAGATTGCTCACTACAATCTTTTAGGAAGGCAATTGAAATAAAAAAGTTACAAATAGCGGCCTTGCTTTAAATAGAGGTAGTTAAATATTACTATTAATCCAACTTACAATAACTTAATATTAGAATATTTAAATAACAGTTTTTATCACTTTAAATTAAGATTATTTGACCGCACTTTTAAGAACCAATTTTCAGTAGAGAATTCTTTTCTAATCTAATTGGTGAATGGTACTTCATTTATTTTGGCTTGTTTTTTTTTGTATCTTTGATTCAGTGCTTCTTCTCCTGTCTTCAACTTTACTTCAAAAGAATAGTTTTTCATCTTTTTTTAGAGGAGTGAAGACGGCCTGGCCTTCCCGAAATACCAGCTTTTGTCGATTTCCCTTCTTTTCAGTTCACTGGCTGACAATACTCTCGTTTTTTCTCAACCCCCATTGCACTTCCTGGCTGAAGGGCCAAGAAACAGAGATCAGCACCGCCGGTAGGGACTGTAGAGTCTAATGCCGTATCCTTTACCTTTACCTTTGTTTGTTATACGTCATGTATAGCCAGTGTCGTCTTAAAATGTATTTATAGTTACTGACTTAAGTTTTACCGGCTTCATCTATCAACACAAATAGAACACTTGCTTGTGCAGAAAGAACTAATGTAGGAACGATTACTGTATTTTATTACTTTGGTAGCTGAAATTGTAGAATAAATAACAGCTGTTATTAATTTTTAAAATTTTCTATATTTATTTTTGTCAAGAGCTGTTATTTTAGCAATAAGTTTTGAAAACACCTGACAAAAAAATTTATTTAATTCGCATATCACTGGAAGAAGTGACCAAAACAGGTATATTGACGAAACTTACCAGTAATTCTACTGATGTTATTGAAACCAACTCCCGGAATATTGTAACTTCTCACTGTTGCGCTTGCAACTCCAGCAACGTGAGCGCCTAAACTATGACCAATTAGATGGATGCTAGAGAAATCTACATTTTGAAGCTGCACAAGATAGCGAATAAAATCAGCAACTATGTAACCAACATCTGGAACATATCGCAACGCACGCCTATAGAGAGGAAAGGTTGCAGGGTACTTCCACTGGACATATATGATATTATAAGGACCCAGATCAGGTGCTGGATTCGCTAGTGCTACGAAGAAAATAAAAAATTGACAATAAAAATTTCAAATATATCAGCATCTTTTTATCATAATTTACTGAGCAATACGGTTGGAAACAAAACCCTAAATGTGATATACAACCATATTTCATTCCCCAAAGAGAATTTCCAGCAAGTTACCATAAATAAATAGGTGGAGACATAATGGTGCCAATTCGCGAAAATGTAGGGAGGGGATGAAGGATCTTTTTTTGTTTTTAATGGTAAAAAAAACAGAACGATATTGGGGCTTTGCTGTTTTGAGAAATCGTCCATTAATTTCGATTCTGCTGATTGTTCTTTACTTCTTCTTTTTCTACAGCCATGGTCATAAGGTTATTAAGTATGTCATTTTCCATCGTTGATTACAGACAATCATTGATGCGTCCAAAAGCTGAAAAGAATTGTTCATTGCTGGTAGTAATCACAGGCAAAGTAACAACTAGCTTCATCAGTCTTATCACTGCAGAACAGGCTTTGGAAGATCTGATAAAATTTCTAGAGCTCAAAGAAGACTCATTTTTGAAATATCACTTTTGAAAAATGCAACTTTGCAAGATAAAGTTTGGACTTTATTGCATATCCATCAGCACCAAGAATCCCTTGATAATAATAATAAAAAAAACAAACAAACATTTTCCATTTAAAAATTCGAGAAAGTCAGAGCTTAGAGTCTCAAAGGCAGATAAATATTTTGTACGAAACATTAATAATAATAATTTATTTCTTACCCACAACAACACTATAAAAGTATTAAAACGTGGAGAAAAAACAACTAAATACACACAAAAAAAGCAAAACATACAAAAAATGAAAAGTAATGACAATAGAATTTTTTTACGTTAATACAAAAAATTAAATAAACGCACAAAATAACGAACTATGAAAAAAATGAACATTAGATACACACAAAAATGAAATTCAAAAAACACAAAGAGAAAAACAAATACACACACAAAGTCAACGAAAAAAAAAAAGATAAGACGGTGGTGAGGGGATAGGCGCGCAGAAGCTGTCCTGGAGAGTTGTCTGTGAGGAATCTCCAACTTTAAATTTATGTCAGGAAGTGAGAATTTTTTAACAAGTGTCCGATTTTTTGTCCAAGGTGGAAGAAACAGAAGAAATTTGCAAAATTTGAAATAATTTATCCGAATTCTTTTTAAATTACCATTATTAATAAGGGGGGAAAGACCTGAAGCATAAAGGACAGAATGATTGGTCCGTATCGCCCGGGAAATGGTCTAAGACCTCAATGCACAAAAGTTTTCTCATGTCTGATTGAGCTGGCTGCTGATACTGTGTTTAGAACTTGCAGTGTTTGAAAGAATGTCTATGAGGCAATTGGAAATGGACTGATTTCTCTTGTTTCGAGCACTGATTTTATACTGTGAAGATTTTGATTCTTGGATATCGTGAAAAACGAAAAATTCATATTTGTTTTTGCTCAGGGTGTTCCATTTGTCACTATTTTTCAGCTTATGGAGTGTATCATATGTCCAAGAAATCAATGCAAGTGCCGTTTGAATCAGCCAGTCTTTTGATTGAAGTTGTTCTGACAAGCAATTGGCAATGAAAATGACTAAATTACAATGACTCTGTTGCGCAATGAACACGCATCAGACGCACCGTCCTATAGTTGGGTAGGAACCAGCTCAAATGCCAACTTTTGGACTTTCTGAAGCTTTTATTCACCTCGGTAAGGTGAATTATTCTTAGAAATTAAACAAAATCTTTTTCGGAGAGAAGTAGGGTACCCTGCTGTAGTGATTTTTTTCAATAGAGCAGCCTATGCAAAGAATGACATGACTTCATTGAGTTTTTTTTTTTCTTTTGCCAGGCTATTCTGTACGGGATGATTTGCCACAAAAACTTGGTGGGGGCTAATTCGATCCCAAATTGAAGGTTCTAGTGCCTTTTTCTAGAGTTCAAAGAGATTGAAGAGGAAATCACCCCCTCTTATGGTATTTTTAGTTGCCTGTCGCTCTCAACTCAAAATAAATCCGATTGAATTGTAAAATAACGATTTTGTTCAAAATAGTGTTAAAATTAAATGAAAGTTCCTCTAAGGATGACTGTGATCCCCTAAATCCCCGGAGCAAGGGTTGTATACTATAGAAATTTTTGAGTCAGGAATTTTGTTCAAAATAGTTCACCGATCAAATAAAAACACTCCAGGGTCGACAAAACCTCCTAAGGTTCGGGAACAGGCGTTGTAAGTTATGCTCTGGGGGCTTATATGGTTCTTACATAAGGGATGCTTGTATAAACTTCAGAGAGGGCTAATTTGAATATTAATTGAAAGTTCTATTTACCTTTTTAAGAATCAAAAGAGACCAGAGGGCAACTAGACACCCCCCCCCAACCTTTTTTTCCTAAACGCATTCTATAAAAATTTTGAGAAAGTCATATTGTTTGAAATACAACAACGATTGGATGACAAAACTTTGGGGTCAACATACCCCCCCCCAAAAAAAAAACCCGGGGGAAGGGTTGTAAATTACGCCCCAGGGCATATAAGGTTTTTTTTACGGAAAAGGTGGTCATATACTTTGAAGGGTACTCAATTGATTAGAAATTGGGAGTTCTAGTTCGCTTTTTGAGAGTCAAAAGTGAATCGATGGCAACTAGCCTCCTACCATTAATTCCAAGGCCATAAGGATCCATTTTTCCCAAGCGGCACTTCATACACATTGGAGGGCAACTAGCCCCCTTCCCCGGGGCCCTTTTTCCCCAAATGCATCCAATCAGAATTTTGAGACAGCCATTTAGTTCAAAATAGTTTAAAGACAAAATAAAAAAGCTCCGGGTTTGATAAAATCCCCCGGAGTGAGTGGGCAAGTGTTGTAAGTTATGCATCGAGGGCATACAAGGTTCTTATGTAAAGGATGGTTGTATAAACTTCAGAGGTGGGTCATTTGATTGGGAATTGAAAGTTCTAGTTATCTTATTCAGAGTCAAAAGTGGACGGAGGCCATCTAAACGCATACAATCTCTTATGCCCAAACGCATTTAATCAAAATTTTGAGATAGCCAGATAGCCATTTTAAAATAGTCCAACATTCAAACAACAAAAACTTAGGGGTCAATATATCTCCCTCCTCCTCCAGAATCCGGGGGAAGGGTCGTAAACTATGCCCAGAGGCATATAAGGTTTTTATAGAAGAGGTAAACTTCAGAGAGGACTCAAATGACTAGAAATTTGAAGCTCTTGTTCCCTTTGTGGGAGTCAAAGTAACCTGATGGCAAAAATCCCTATCCCCAACCGTGTTTTCCTCAAATGCGTCCGATCAAATTTTTGATTAAAATAGTTTGGACCAAAAAATTTTTGGTCCAAAATAGATTAAAGATTGCATAATGAGAACTCATGGGCTTACACAGCCCAGCTCAACACAATCCCTCAGAGCCCTGAGGCAAGTGTTGTATGTTATGTCCAGGGGGACAGATAAGGTTCTTATGCGAGGGTTTTGAAAAAAGATCAGGTAGAACAAACCACTACTCTAAAAACATAAAAACAACATTTTATCCCAAAACTTTAGCGAGCTGACACCTTGCCTACTTTGCACAGCCAGACCCCTCTACCAAAAAATATCAGGGCCCGAACCCTCCCCCCCCCTCCGCAAAAAAAGACATTATTGACAATATTTTATCCCAAAACGTATGGGACATTACCACTGATTCTCCGTGGCCCGATACCCCTCCCTACCACCAAAAACTTATCAATGATAAATCATGAAAACTGACCCCTGGCTCTCCCTCCATGGCCCAACCCCCAACCAAAAAAACTTACCGAAGGTATTTTATTCCAAAACCATGGGAGCTGACCCTTGGCCCTCCTTAAAAGGTCCCTACCACCCAACCAAGAAACCTTGTTAACGGAATTCTACTCCAGGAATCACGGGAATTCACTTTAATTTTATTAGCTCTTTCCAAAACTGTTCTGTCCAAGACACCTATATTATTCACTACAAACACGATTACGGCTGCTGCTTGTTTCCCTAAACGGAGATGAAAAATTATCTCTAAATAGGGAATTTTGAAAAACTTGAAACTTTGGCAATCAAAAACGAACAGAAACTAAAAAAAAACTTTCGAAAAAGAAGTTTTCTGAAAAAAAGTAAAGGCAATATAATAGTAAAATATATCTGTTTGTTTTAAGCTTGATTAGTATATTCAAGCTAAGCTTTACTCGTTTTGACATTTATTTATTCATTTATATCAGTAACTGTTGTATTTTTTCGCTCTGATTGTTTATTTAATTCCTGTTCGTTTTGGGTTTCATTTATTCTTTAACAGGAATTTCTGTACATGTCTGGTCCTTTCAGAAAGGGGTAAGCTTATCAAGGTGAAATTTTTGGAAATTTTAAGGGGAATGTTGAATTAAATCAGAAATACTGTGTTCATGCAGTTTTTCAAAAGGTACCTACAATATCTAAGAAACAGCTAAAGATATTAAGTTAAAACTTTCAGGGCATGCTAAGAGGAATCTTTAACTAGCAAAACCACACAATGTGCATCAATTTGTCAAACCGACGCATCTGCAATAATTCAGGAATCGCTAATTGATGTAAAGTCAAAAGGCACTACACTCAACCAGGTAATCAAAAAGGTATACCCGTGATATCTCAGGAACGGCTAAGTGCATTAAATTGTTAAAAGGGCGTACCTGCAACATCTCAGGAACTGTTGAAGGTATTAAGTTTAAACTTTCAAGGTGTATTGAGAGGGGTATTGAACTAATCAAATTGTAAAAAAAGTGTATCTGCGATGATGGAGGAATGGCTAACGATATTAAGTAAAAACTTCAAAGGGCATGACGAGCCAAATATAAAATCAAATGAATAGACGCTATGTTCGTCCAAGTTGTGAAAAAGGCGTGCCCTTCATATCTCAGAAACAGCTAAACGTATTAAGTTGCAATGTTCAGTGCATATTGAGAGGGATTTCTTTTCTCAAAATATTTTTGGACATAATATTATGAAGCTGGAATATTTACAGAACTTATGTGACAAGTATAAAATAATATGTGTTCAGGAACATTTGCTTATTCCAGGAAACTTTTTTTATTTATGAGTATTTTCAAAGCAAATCGGTTAATCGACGAGGCCAGTCGACGGAGTGGCTCGGGCAGACCCAATGGCAGAACTGCTATTTCTTATGATTAGAGCCTGCCCCTAAAGAAATTGGAATTGGCTAAATTCTACATAGCTTCCCAACTCAAAGATCCCAGCATGTTTACCATTATAAATGTTTATTTCCCCATTAATTATAACTCTATCCAAAGTGAAAAACCTTTAGCAGATGCATGTAATCGCCTTCATAGACTTTTGCTTCGTTTGGGTGATACCTGTTATGTAATCTGTGGAGATTTCCAATGCGATGTAACTAAGAATGGGGAACCTTCTGATATCGTGCAATCATGTCTGACGAGTGATGCGGTTGATTGTGAAAAAAATGAAGTTTTTTTATATAAACAAATAACTCAGGTAGCACCTCCAATATAGATGATGTCGTCGTCGCTAACTTTACCCTTGCTTCGCAAGTTGCAGTGGATTCTGAGCAAACATTCAGCGATCACCTCGGTTTGTCATTTAAGTTAGTTATTTACCTAATACTAGGAGAAATCCCACGCAGTATTACTATAAGACAGTGTGGGAAAAGGTTGGTAAGATTCTCTCCAATAGACTAGATGAGATACTAATGAAAATTGAAGTGCCGTTTCAGCTTTTACCTCATGGTATAAGTTATAGAATTAGTCTTCACTTAGATGCTGGTGAAATTGTTCATGCTATGAAGTGTGGGAAGGCAGCCTTGGTCCCGGTAGCTAAAGCGAAGAGAGGTTCTCGTAAGTTCAGTTGGAATCATGATCTCAGCTTAAGTGCAGGTAAAAGATGTTGAAAACTGTGGTATCACATTTGGTGTGATTGTGATAAGCCAAGATCTGGTCTTCTGTTTCAGCTCTACAGAATGACGAAATAGGAATATACCGAGTGTGTTGGGAACCTTAAAGCTAGGGAACAGAGTGTTCCTCTGCTGAGGCACTTAGAAATCAAACCTTGATGTGGAAAAGGTATAGAAAACTCAGAGAGGTCGTAGTAAATTGAGTGTTGGTATTCATGAAGAGCATTGGTTTCGTCATTATTCTACAGTATTTGGCTCCTGTGATTCAAATTTAGAAACTGATAGAGATACCTTATTAAAAAGTAGGCTAACCACTCTGCATAAACATAACATGTTTCTTCTTTCTAAAAGTGACGTGTACGCAAGTGCACTACTGATTGAGCATCTGACACTTTTATTTCAAATGTGTATTCAAATACAGGTCAAGTTCTTGATTCATTTGGTTCTGGTGTAATGATGGATATTTGAAATAAAGGAAAAACTACTAATTTTTGAAGTAGTTATCGATCTATTACTGTTTCTAGTGTTTTAAGCAAGGTTCTAGGAAGTCTTATCCTGCCTGAAATGATACGTAAGTGCGTGCTAGATTACAGACAATTTGGTGTTCGTAAGCATCTGAATTGTGAGTTTGCTCATTGCCTACTGGAGCATATCCATAAAAAATGCTGAGGAATTGGGAAATCCTGTATATTTGTGTAGTCTCTCTTTACAAGTAGCATTCCATTCTGTAGTCCAATTGAAAGTATTTTCAACTTTGCTTGATTTTGGATTTGCGCCACATATTGTTGCGTTGCTTTCATATTGGTATAGCCATAGTTATGTTGGGGATACATTTGAAATATGTCTTTTAACTGGGCCTATTCATCTTATTAGGAGACTCAGGCAAGGCTTTATTTTAAGTCCTACTGCGTTCAGCATATAGGATTGCTGTAACTAGGACAATTAATGGTGGAATTGAGTGACATTTGTGTTTTTAATTTCATTTGCAATGCAGATGATGTCCTGCTTATCATTTCTAGTCTTTCTACTTTAAAGGCAAACCTTGATTCTTTGATTTTTGGTTGTAAGCTCCAAGGACTTAACTTTAATGCTGCTAAGATTGAATTTCTTGCTTATAATACTCGAGGTAAAGCTATCTCTTTTCAATCTGTTATTGTAGCAGGTAGATCTATTATAGAATCTTCTTCATCGAAATACCTCGGTCTCACTTACGGTCCAAATAAGCGTAGTATTCTTATTGTTACTGTTGATCGTGCCATATCTGGTTTCTGCGCCAGCTATGCCAAACTTGCTGCACTGAAGTATAGTTATAATAAACATGTACTTGCTAAACTATATAGTGTCCTAGCTCTGCCTCGCGTGCTGTATAATTCGCCACTGTGGGATTCGCTGTCTAAAACTGAGCAGCTAAAGGTTCGATTAGGGTTTTGTCGCTATCTGAAGTTTTTATAAATTTCTCGCTATATTAAAGGAATAGTTTTATTTTGCAAAAATATTGTATTATTGACCCTTTAGATCTGGCGGATTCAATAGAGTGCTATACGTTTAAGACAAAGTTAAACTGTTTACTTCATTTTCTGTCATTTAATACTATTTGCCAGTGCTGTTTGGATTAATTTTGTATTATTTATTTTTTCTTGTTTTGAAGCTGATTTTTCTTAATATATTATTTTATTTACTCCGCTTCTTTTTTGTATGTTCTAAAAGGGAAAAAACAAACTTATCTCAACTTCTTGCACCTTTGTTTTTTTTTTAAATCTCATTCAACACACAATGAAAATTCTAACTTAATACCATCAATCATTCCTGAAGCATTGCTGATACTTCCTCTTGACAACCAATGTGGGCATAGTGTTTCGATTTACTTCAGTATTCACCAAAATTTCCTTCTTATTACCCTTAGCTTTAATAGCAGTAGTAGTAGCACCAGTAGTTATAGTAGTAGCAGTAGAAGTAGTAACAGTAGAATCAATAATAGTAGTCTTAGCTTTAGTAGCAGTAATAGTAGTAACAGTAGAATTAATAATAGTAGTTTTAGCTTTAGTAGCAGTAGTAGTAGTGATAGTAATAATAACAATGGCAGTAGTAGTAATTGTAGGATTAAAAGCAGTAGTATTATGATGCAAATATTGTCTTTTGGTTAATTCAACATCCTCCACAACAAGCATTTTAAGTTTTAGTTTCACACACAGACTGTTCCTAAGATAATGCTGATATGCCTTTTAGACAACCTGCATACGGATGACACGTTGAGATTCAGTTTACCTCTCCCCTAAAAATTCCCTGAAAATTTAACCTTCAAACTGAGGTAGAGCTAAAATAGTAGTCACAGCAGTAGCATTAGTACTCAACTTAATACAATTAGCCATTGCTAAAACATTGTCGATGGGTCCTTTTTATAACCTGTATATTCATATTTTGAAATTTTCATCTTAATGCTCTTAGCCTTACAAGTACTTCCAATAGAAGTAGTAGTTGAACAATAGTAATAGTAGCGGTAGAGCTAGTGAATGTAACAGTGATAGTAGTATTAGCAGCAGTTTGCCCACATTGCATTTTGGTCAATTGATCTTCCCTTTAAGTATTCTCTGAGAGTTCCAACTTAATACCCAAATCCGTTCTTAAGATAAGCTTTTTTTGACAATCTAAATGCACATAGTGTCTGCATAGTGTCAGCATGTACATCTTGCCTTTTGGTCAGTTGAACATCCCTTTCATGGTGCCCCGGAAGTTTCACCTTGACAAGGAAAGTTATTCTAAAAAAAATGTTGCTGATATGCGTTTTTTATCCCCTTTTGACGCCCTTTTCATCTTATACTCTAAGCCTTACTTGCTGTTTCAATATAAGTAGTAGTTGGAGCAGTTTAGTAGCAGTATTATTATTATTAAAAGTAGCGGTAGTAGTAGTGTTTGTAGTGACTTGCATTTATTACCTTTTTATCAATTGATCTTTCCCTTTAAGTATTCTCTGAAAATCCAACTTAATAACCAAATCCATTCATTAGATACACCCTTTTGACAATCTAAATGCACATAGTGTGTTTTGCTTTAGCTCAAATCCCCCCTCAATATTATGTCAAATTTTCACCTTCATACGCGTATCCTTGATTGCAATCTATATATATAAAAATAAGTTGTCTGTCTGTGTGTCTGTCTGTGGATCAGGTGACGTCATGTTTCTGTGTTGACTGACGTCATGAAATTAGTTGTCGTCATTTTTGCTTTGACGGTGACGTCATTCAAGATATTTAAGACATATGTTCACGTAGAAATCTATTAATGTTTAAGTTTACAATGACTGATGAACTTACCATGGCAAAAGCCGATGAAGATGCTCAAAGAGTCTATGCCAAAAAACTTGCTGCTGATAGAGAAAGTCAGAAAAGAAAGCGTGCCGAGGAATCAAAAGAACAGCAAGGAAACAGGCTTGAGGCTGATAGAGAAAGAAAGAACAGAAAGCGTGCCGAGGAATCAAAAGAACAGCAAGGAAACAGGCTTGAGGCTGATAGAGAAAGAAAGAACAGAAAGCGTGCCGAGGAATCAAAAGAACAGCAAGGAAACAGGCTTGAGGCTGATAGATAAAAAAAGAACAGAAAGCGTGCCGAGGAACTACCAGAGCAACGCGGAAGCAGACTTGCTGCTAAAAGAGAAAGTGAAAAAAGGCGTGCCGAGGAATTACAAGAACAGCAAGAAATCAGGCTTGCTGCTGATAGAGAAAGTAAGAAAAGAAAGCGTGCCGAGGAATCACAAGAACAGCAAGAAATCAGGCTTGCTGCTGATAGAGAAAGTAAGAAAAGAAAGCGTGCCGAGGAATCAGAGCAACCTCAAAGTTATCGCCTGGCATTCAGGTACAACCCAGTCGATGATTATAGCTTGAGTAGATGTGTTCAAATCGGGACAATGTCTAAAATTTGTCCCTATTGCAAGGCCTTGAAATTCAATGGTGAAACAATGGGAATGTGTTGCGCCTCAGGAAAAGTTAAACTTCCTCTATTGGCTGCACCACCAGAGCCATTGAAGACGAATGAATGCTTGCCTGAAAAATTCTAATTTATGGGCACACGTAAAAATATTAAAATTAACTACAAATATGCGTGTCCGATTGCAAAACGATGACTCTGGTCAAACATTTTCAGATCAATTGCTGACAATTGGAAACGGAAAGCTCCCAGTAGACTCAATTTCAGGACGTATACAACTACCTGCTGATTTCTGTAATTTAGTGACGTCCAAAAATGAATTGATTTAAAAAGTATTTCCCAATATTCTAAAAAAATATAAAAATAATAAATGGCTAAGTAAAAGAGCGATTCTCGCACCCAAAAATATAGACGTCCACGAAATCAACAATATTGTTTTGACCAAGATTCGAGACCAGGCAGTCCTTTACAAGTCAGTCGACACAGTTTTGGAACCAAATGAAGCGGTTAATTATCCATCTGAATTTTTAAATTCCATAGATCTTTCAGGGTTTCCACCACACGTGCTACAACTAAAAATAGGCGTACCAATAATACTTTTAAGAAATATAAATCCACCAAAGCTTTGCAATGGCACTCGACTTGCCGTAAAAAAAAACAATGGAAAACCTAATAGAGGCCACAATCTTGACAGGGCCTTTTGAGGGTGAGGCTGTTCTTATTCCTCGCATCCCCATGATTCCAACGGATCTGCCTTTTCAATTTAAAAGATTGCAATTCCCAATTCGATTAGCATTTGCAATCACCAATTAACAAAGCTCAAGGTTAATCATTAGAAAAATGTGGTATAGATCTTAATACTGATTATTTTTCCCATGGACAATTGTACGTTGCATGTTCGAGGGTCGGTAAACCTGACAATCTATTTATATGCAGCGACAATTGGACAGCGAAGAATGTTGTATATTCGCAAGTTTTACGCAGTTAATTTGTATTGTATCTATTTATCTATCTATCTATATAAAAACGGGTTGTGTGTATGCATGTTTGTTTGTTTGTAAAAAGAGCGTTTGTATATGATGTAATTATTAGTACATACGGCTTTGTATATGCAGAGACAATGGGAAAGCCAAGAATGTTGTATATTTGCAATTTTTACGTAGTTTAACTCCTGCAGACGAAATGAATGCTTGCCTAAAAAATTCTAATTTATGGGCACATGTAAAAATATTAAAATTAACTACAAATATGCGTGTCCGATTGCAAAACGATGACTCTGGTCAAACAGTAGACTCAATTTCAGGACGTATACAACTACCTGCTGATTTCTGTAATTTAGTGACGTCCAAAAATGAATTGATTGAAAAAGTATTTCCGAATATTCTAAAAAATTATAAAAATAATAAATGGCTAAGTGAAAGAGCGATTCTCGCACCCAAAAATATAGACGTCCACGAAATCAACAATATTGTTTTGACCAAGATTCGAGACCAGGCAGTCCTTTACATGTCAGTCGACACAGTTTTGGAACCAAATGAAGCGGTTAATTATCCATCTGAATTTTTAAATTCCATAGATCCTTCAGGGTTTCCACCACACGTGCTACAACTAAAAATAGGCGTACCAATAATACTTTTAAGAAATATCAACCCACCAAAGCTTTGCAATGGCACGCGACTTGCCGTAAAAAAACAATGGAAAACCTAATAGAGGCCACAATCTTGACAGGGCCTTATGAGGGTGAGGCTGTTCTTATTCCTCGCATTCCCATGATTCCAACGGATCTGCTTTTTCAGTTTAAAAGATTGCAATTCCCAATTCGATTAGTATTTGCAATCACCATTAACAAAGCTCAAGGTCAATCATTAGAAAAATGTGGTATAGATCTTAATACTGATTGTTTTTCCCATGGAAAATTGTACGTTGCATGTTCGAGGGTCGGTAAACCTGATAATGTATTTATATGCAGCGACAATTGGACAGCGAAGAATGTTGTATATTCGCAAGTTTTACGCAGTTAATTTGTATTGTATCTATCTATCTATCTATCTATATAAAAACGAGTTGTGTGGATGCATGTTTGTTTGTTTGTAAAAAGAGCGTTTGCATATGACGTCATTATTAGTACATACGGCTTTGTATATGCACAGACAATGGGAAAGCCAAGAATGTTGTTTATTCGCAATTTTTACGTAGTTTGAAACACATATATAAATCTATCTATATTCACAGGTGGGACACAGGGGCACAACTACAATGGCGCATAACTAATATGGCGCGTAACGACTTACGCGCGCGGGGGGGCTTGGGGGGCGCGAAGCGCCCCACCAATTAGATGTTGGGGTGGCGCGAAGCGCCACCCCAACAGCTAGTAGTATCATATTAGTAGTGGTAGTAGTAGCAGTAATAGTGTATTATCATTATTAGTAGTAACAGTAGTAGCAGCAGTATTAATAGCAGCAGCAGGTGCATTTTACCTTTTGGTCAACTGAACATCCCACTCGTGATGCCCTTGAAGTTTCCTCTTGATATGATAAGCCGTTCCAAAAATATTGCTGTAGCCCATATCGGCAGTTCAGACCGCAGTCAGCAAGGTTAGTTTCTACCCCACATTAAACCCAAACAGGATAGTACGAGAGAACCTTTTGTTGTTTCTGTCAACTTCGCAGATAAAAGCATTATATTTAGTATCTATTTATAAGGAGACCTTGGTTGATAGCTAAGGCGTAAATGATGAATTCTCTTTTCCTCCAAGTAACCATAGTTTTCATTTCCGCTGCTTCCCTAAAGCTACTAAAGCGCAAAGTTCTTTCAGTGAACTTCCCTTTTTAATTGTCGAATGTGACTGGAGGGCAACCAGCCCCCTCCAACGTAAATCATTTCCCCAAGCATAACCAATCAAAATTTTGAGAAAGCCATTTTGTTCAACGTAGTTTAAAGTTTCTGAAAATATGTCTTTAAGGGTGACACTACCCCCCCCCCCCAAAGCCCCCAGGGCAAGTGTTGTAACTTTTGCCCCGGGGGCTTATAAGGTTCTTATATAAAGGGTGGTCATATAAAGTTTTGAGGGGACTCATTAGATTTTTAATCAGAAGTTGAAGTACCTTTTTTAAAGGTCAAAATGATCGGAGGGGAACAATCCCCCCCCACACGTCACATTTTCCCGAAACGCATCTGATGGAAAGTTTAAGATGGCCATTAGTTGTCGTGTAAACTTCGAAAAAGGCTTATTCGATTAGAAATTGAAAAAGGTCAATACCCTTTTTAATGCTCAAAATTGATTGAGAGGCAGCAAGCCCCTCCCCCTCACCCATCATTTCCCATTAATAACTATATACCCTTTTTAATAGTCAAAGATGATTGGGAGGTAACAAGCCTCTCCCCCACGCCCATCACTTTCCAAAACATATTCAATCAAAATTTTAAGATAGCCACTTTGATAAGTGTACTTGAAAGGTCTGATAATTATGCCTTTGAGGAAGACATCCCCCCACAGCCCTCAGTGCAAGGGTTGTGATCTATGCTCCGAGGGAATATGAGGTTCTTATGGAAGGGGTGGCTGTATAAACTTCGGAGGGGGCTTATTGGACTTGAAATTAGAACTTCTAGTGCCCCTTTTAAGAGTCAAAGTGATCGGAGGGGACCCATCCCTCCCCATATCGTATTTTCCCCAAATGTATACAATAAAAATTTTGAGATAGCCAGTTGTTCAAGAATATTCCAAAGAGTATATAACAAGGCCTTTGGGATTGACAAAACCTCCCCAAGTTTGGGGGTAATAGTTGTAAGTTGTGCCCCAGGGGGAATATACGGTTTTTATCGAAGGCATGGCCATGTGAACTTTAGAAGAGAGTTATTTGGATGGAAATATATAGTTCTAGTTCCTTTTTGAGATTCAAACATGGTGAAGAGCAATTAGCCCCCCCCCCCTGACATCCTCTTTTCCCAAAAAGCATTTAATTGAAATTGTGATATAGAAATTTTGTTACCAATAGTCTAAAAATCACATAACAACGTCTTTAGGGTGGACAAAACACCCCAGAGCCCATGGGCAAGAGTTTTAAGTTATGTTCCAGGGCATATAAGGTATTTATGGAACGGACGGTTGTGTAAACTTTGGATTGGTTGGAGCTCGTTTGATTGGAAGTCTAAAGTTTGGTGCCTTTTTTAAGAGTCAAAAGTGATAGGAGGGCAACCAGCCCCCCACACAAATCATTTCCCAAATACATCCATTCAAAATTTTGGGATAGCAATTTTCTTCAGCGTAATTGAAAGTTTAATCAAAAATAAGTCCAAAAAACCTTTTCCACAAAACAGGTTTTTCGAAGAAAAGTAAAGAGCTTCATTAAGCCAAAAACGAGCAGAAATAAAGTCAAATAACCTTCCAAGCGTAAAAATGCCACAAATCACTATCAACAAATAAATGAAACTCAAAACGAGCAAAAATTACAATAAATAGCTGAGCCAAACTCAAAACCAGCAAAATTTAACAAAAGTAGGGCTGATAACCCCCATGCCTTCTCAAGACGAGAACACAATTTGTGCTTTACTGAAAACAAAATATAGTTTAAATGTTTTCAGTTTCTTTTACTTTAATAAATAAAAAATATTTAGACTTTAAGGAATAAATATCAGTATATGTATATGAAACTGACAATCCACGTTCATGCGTTTTTTTTTTTAGTAAAGCACAAAATATATTATATGCCTTGTTATATTATCTTTTTGGACTATTTTGAATAAAATAGTAATCTCGAAATTTCTATTGAATGCATTTCGGGAAAACTAGGTTTGCAGGGGGGGAGGGGGGGAGTATAGCTGCCCTGTTATTACTTTGACTTTTAAAAGGCCACTAGAACTTCTTATTACTAATCCGAAGAGCCAAATCTGAAGTAGATACGACCACCCTTTCTGTAAAAAACCTTTATATGTCCCCATGGCATAACTTACAACCCTGGCCTTGAGGGATCTGGTGAGTTGTCATCCTCAAAGAGATAATTTCTGGACCCTTCAGGTACGCTGAACAAGATGGCTACCTCAAAATTTTGATTGGATGTGTTTGGGGAATGATAGGCGTGGAGGGGGGGGGGCTGGCTGCTCTCAAATTACATTTGACTCTTAAACGTTTTACTGTTGCTGAGACTAATGCTACTACTTCTACTACAACTGTCGTTACAACACAAGCTAAGGGTATTAAGATGAAGCTTTCAAGGAATATTTAAGTGGATGCTAAATCAAACGAACTATGATCATGTAGATTGTCAAAGGGTAACATAGCAATATCGCAATAAAATACGCTTGCACTCACCGTTGATTTTCAATTGATGTCAAGTAGTTGCGGGCATCAAGCCATGGCTAATTGTACAAAAAGCCAAGACAGATAGTCCGGGTGAGAGGCAAATCTGGGATGCGCCATTTTTAGGATTGTATAAAAATGATGTCATTTCACTTGTTGATGGATAAGCCTATAACCCATCCATCGATACATCATTCCTAGGGCAGAACTAAGGTAGATAATCATAGAACTAAGGGAGATCGGATTGATTTTGGGTTACATTTAAATAATTTTTAAATTCTTTCACTTTTATAACTTCAATAAGTGAATTATTCATATTTTGAATGTGTATATTAAACTTAAAATGCACATTCATTTGCACTTATTTCAGTAAAGTTAAAATTATATTCTATGCCTTGAGAAGGCACAGAGACTATGAGCCTTACTTACGTTAATTGTGTTGCGAGAGCAACACTTTGGTTTTGTCCCGTTTTTTTTTCCTATGCCGTCGATCTCAGCTTATTCCTGGAAACTGGTAAGGGTCTAACCTGTGCGGTTTTTACGGAAAGTGTGGACCTCAGGCCGGATTGATGAATATGACATTACATTTTGGAAAGCTCCATAGAACTCTTGCCTGGGGCCAAAAAGGATGGTTTTTGCTTGTCCTCGAGCCAGAGCCTATGGTGTGCGAAGCGAAGTGGAGTTGTATAGCCTATGTCAGAAAGGAGTATCTGAAGTTGTGCAGCCAAGCTTTCGTTTCATCAAATCATGTTTCTGCTTTCGAGTGGAAAGCTCCGTTCTAACAGGCAAGCAGGCAGGCACCAATTTCAAATTGAAGATGGACTAAAATCTATAAGTGTTAAATATATGCGGCAGTTCCCCGGCCCCACAGCCAATATATCTTCTTTGAGTGATAAATAGAAAAATTTACAGAAACAAAAAAGTGCGATTTTCCCACGGGTCCGAAAGTCCTGCCATCTATGTTTCTACTCATTTCTGTTCGTGATTTCAGCTGACTTTACCATTCTTTTTTTCTACTTGGGATTGCAATAGAGAAATGGTATCAAATATGCATCTTAAACTTTAAAAGTTCTCGCATTGCTAATGAAATTAGAGCTTGTCCTTTGCTCCTTTTTAAGTGGTGGTGTTAGAAAGTTGGCCTCCGGCAAAAAAGTCAACTTTTGAACTAAGACAGATAGAATTTTTTTTCAACGGCAATCGATAGACCTTGATGAGCTGATCAAAGTATATGTCATCCATTTTTTGGTACAAAAATTCCTTCATGAGATACATCAGTTTGAAAGTTTCAAGGGGTTGACAACTTCAGTGGTAAGGTACACACTTAAACCAAAAATAGGCCGATACCAATTGTGAGATATGTAGGGGACTTTCAAGCAACAGTCGACTATTAGCTTATAATCATCTTTGGCAATGAGGGGTTTGCAACTTTTGCTGATTGGTGTACCTTCATCTGTTTCTGGTGTAATTGATGGTAAGAACAACTTGGTTCCCGATTGTAAGACATGTAAGGGAGTTGCAAGTAATAATTAGCTGTTACGCTACAGTGATCTACGCACGCTCAGCGACGAGGGGTTTGCAACTTTTGCTAGTTGGTGTACCATTATTTGTTTCCGGTAAACTTGATGTATATCACGGGAGACGGACTTGTAAGTAAGAATCGGTTGCTAGAGGAGGCTCATGAGGGGCTACAAATTTGTGCAAATTGGTACACATCTATGGTCTTTTGATCCTGAAAAGTTACAGATAGCTTTATAATACCAAGATTATATGAGATAATGTTCCAAGTTTCCATCGGTCACGATCTCTACGATTGAAAAGGATAAAGTTCAACCGGCTACAAAGTGACATTTAGGGGCCTAGTAAGTAATAATCGGCTGTTGGGTTACAATTCTCTTCAACGATGAGGGGTTTGCGACTTTTGCCTGTTGGTGTATCCGTTATTTGTTTCCGGTTGAACCTGATTTCTATCACGGAAGAGGGACTTGTAATTAAGAATCGGTTCACTTTAGGCTACAAATTTGTGCAAATTGGTGCACGTCTATGGTATTTGATCCTGAAAAGTTACGGATAGCTTTATAATACCAACTAGATTATATAAGATAATGTTCCAAGTTTCCATCCGTCACGATGTCTACAATTGAAAAGGATAAAGTTCAACTGGCTGCAAACTCAATTTAGTCCTTTCTTCCGATATTCTTTTGCTGTTGTTTTTTCAACGCTGAAGAATTTGATCATGTGATTACTCATTGTGTTCTGCTTTGAATATGCCGTTTTGAATGCTTTGATAGTTTTTACAACTTCAGCATTTAACCGATAGCGAAGAAACAAAACCAAAGTGTTGCTCTCGCAACACTTTAATCGGCGAAGCCGGACAAAGGTTATCGCAACACTTCACGTTGCCCAGGCAACGTAGGTCTAGTTGTGTTGCGAGAGCAACACTTTTTTCTGCTCGTTTTGAGCTCGACTCAGTTGTTGATTTTAAGTTATGTTTATTTTGGGTTTCATTTATTTATTGCTGATTTGAGGTAGTTTTCCGCTTGATAAATTATTTGATTCTGTTTTAACTCATTTTCGGTCTAATGTAGCTCTTTACTTTTTTTTGTAAAACTTGTTTTGTGGAAAAGGTTTTTTTTTAATTATATCTATAAAAAGCCACACTTAGGAAAATACATTTGTACCAAGTGAAAAATATTAAGACATTTTAGAGAAAAATAATACTACTTTCGCTGCGACTTTGTTCAGAATTATGGTAGAAAAACGTAAGAATGATGCGTTACGCGAATGAAGAGCTGAGGGCCACTTTCACCACATTGATTAATTCCTTTGAGGATCTGTGTATCAGTCGTTCATTTGGCTTTATAACAGCCCTCCTGGGTACGATCAAGCTTTTTTAAGGAATATATCAGGGTGCAAAGTGAATTTATGAAGTCAATTGCGTAGTGCAGTTACGAACCAGATATTAAATTTTAATTGCTTTCACTTGCACAAATAGCGTAATTCTAAGATATTAAATTAAATACGAAAACTCAGCATTTTTTTGAAGAAAATGTTTTAAATTCAATTTGCCTTTCAGGTACAATTTTGATGCATGTAGATGACACTATTTAGTAAGGTTTCGCCTAGAATTTTAGTACTGTTTTTACTTGTTATGGAAACAGAATTTAAGTAAAATAAATTAAGCAATAGTAACAAATACTATTAAAATTAAAATGGAGAACTAGATATCACCTAAGGAGTTTGACACAAAGATATTAATGTTTTCCCGATTGACAAAGATGAAATAAATTTTTTGGGGATATGGTTTCGTAAACTTCCCTTACAATTTTTTTGGGGGGAGGGGGGGGGGTAAAGGCTGCATTCAGGGTGCCTTACAAGGGCACCCTAAATGAAATGGTGTAAATGGTGAATGAATGGTGTAAAAAATTACATCTGTAATACTTTAGAGCGACCAGATAAAGGGATAAATAACTTACCACCAACTGTCAAATTCCAGTAATAGCTCAACGGTGACCAATTACCCCAACCATGGATAATAATTTTGGTTTCATATGATCTATCAAAAAAGTCTGGTAACGTCTGACCGATGAACCTCCTTTCATATTCTGTTCTAGAAATTGAAAAATCAGTACAACACACTAAAAATAGGTTAAACTAGCAATAATTGTGTATGCATATATATTTATTTACAGAAGGCGTTATAAGTAGCTTCATAATGTCTAGAGAAAAAATTAACAACCTAGACCATAAAACGTCACAAGACCAATCGCACCAGCTAAGGTATGAAGAACAAATATATGCAGTTAGAATACTTCCGTCAGAACTGTTCAAACAGAAGAATCAAGACAGTGAAAAAAAACAGCGTATGATTAGAATAAACATGTTATAAAACAGCAAATTCCCGAGCTTTTAATATTTCCTTTGTCAAACAACTGAAAGTAAGGAGCGACATTAAAACTTAAGATGAACAGAAATTATTCCCCTCCTCAGATTTTTGGTTGGTTGGGGGGGTTGAGGGGAAGGATTTATGTGGGGAGGAACTTTTCATCGAGGAATTTGTCATGGGGGAAGGAAATTTCCATGAAGGGGGCGCAGGGTTTTCTAGCACTATTTAAAGGAAATAATTATGAAAAAGTTTTTTTCAACTAAAAGTAAGGAGCAGCATTAAAACTTCAACAGAACAGAAATTATTACACATATGAGGGGCTCACCTCCTCCTAATACCTTGCTCTTTACACTAAAGTATTTTTAGTAATTTCAACTATTTATTCTATGGCCTTTACGATTCAGGGGTCATTCTTAAGGAATTGGGACACAATTTAAACTTTAGTGTAAAGAGCGAGCTACTGACGAGGGGGCGAACCCCCTAATATACGTAATAAGAACACACGACTATAGAAGTCCGTTACGTAAGCTAATTCGTAAGTTACGTATATCTTTTACTAATAAGAATGTTCGTAAAAAAATTTTACGTGTTAGTTGCCTTTTTAAGTAACAAAAAAATTGGAGGGCAACTAGAGCTCCTCCCCCGCTCCTTGTTTCTCAAAACCATTCGATCAGAACTATGAGAAAGCCATTTAGCCAAAAAAATAAATAAGCCAATTTCGTTTTAATTATTCATCTGCGGAGAGCCAAATCAAAACATGCATTAATTCAAAAACGTTCAGAAATTAAATAAAAAAAAAACAAGTTTTTTAACTGAAAGTAAGGAGCGACATTAAAACTTAAAACGAACAGAAATTACTCCGTATATGAAATGGGTTGTCCCCTCCGCAATCCCTCGCTCTTTACGCTAAAGTTTGCACCCTTTGCACCTAGCACCTCTTTCGAGCTTATTCCTAGATTAAACAAAACAAAAAACAAGTTTTTTTTTAAATGAAAGTAAGGAGCGACATTAAAACTTAAAACGAACAAAAATTACTTCGTATATGAAAGAGGCTGCTCCCTCCTCAACGCCTCGCTCTTTACGCTAAAGTTTGACTCTTTTTCTTAACTCTACTTTCTAAAATAGTACTTGTAATTAAACTTACAAGTAAAAAAACTTACAAGAGGATAAAATCAATAAAACTAAAATGAACAGTTTTCAAACAGTTCGTGGTAACGAACTGTAGTAAGGAGCGACCCGGCTCAATAGTAACCAAAACTCTAAAAAATAGAATTTTGATACCAATACCTACATCAAAAGAATTGCATTTTAATGCTGATTTTAAATATATAAGTTTCATCAAGTTTAGTCTTACCCATAAAAAGTTAAAAGCCTGAGAAAATTTGCGTTATTTTAGAAAATAGAGGGAAATGCCCCCTAGAAGTCATAAATCACACCATCAGATTCAGCGTATCAGAGAACCCTCCTGTAGAAGTTTCAAGCTCCTATCTACAAAAATGGGGAATTTTGTATTTTTTGCCAGAAGGCAGATGACGGATGCGTGTTTATTTGTTTTTTTTTTTGTTTTTTTTTGTGTTTTTTTTTCCCAGGGATGATCGTATCGACCCAGTTGCCCTAGAATGTTGCAAGAGTGCTCATTCTAACGGAAATGAAAAGTTCTAGTGCCCTTTTTAAGTGACCAAAAAAATTGGAGGGCACCTAGGCCCCCTCCCACGCTAATTATTTTACCAAAGTCAACGGATCAAAATTCTGAGATAGCGATTTTATTCAGCATAGTCGAAAAACCTTATAACTATGTCTTTGGGGACGACTTACTTCCCCCACAGTCCCCGTGGGAGGGGCAGCAAGTTACAAACTTTGACCAGTGCTTACATATAGTAATGGTTATTGGGAAGTGTACAGGCGTTTTCAGGAGGATTTTTTTGGTTGGGGGAGGGGTTGAGAAGAGGGAGATATGCTGGGGGAACTTTCCATCAATATTTTGTCATGGGGGAAGAAAATCTCCATGAAGGGAGCGCAGTATTTACTAGCATTATTTAAAAAAAAACAATGAACAAATAAATACGAAAAAGTTCTTTCAGCTGGAAGTAAGGAGCAGCATTAAAACTTAAAACAAACAGAAATTATTACCCATTTGAGGGGCTCACCTCCTCCTAATACCTCGCTCTTTACGCTAAAGTATTTATAGTAATTTCAACTATTTATTCTACGGCTTTTGTGATTCTGGGGTCATTCTTAATGAATTGGGACAAAATTTAAGCTTTAGTGTAGAGAGCGAGGATCTGACAAGGGGGCGAACCCCCTCATATATGTAATAAAAATATGAGAATACAAAAGTTCCTTACTTAAGCTAATTTATAAGTTACGTAAATCTTTTACTAATAAAAATATTCGTAAAAAATTAAAAATTCTAGTTGCCTTTTTAATTAACCAAAAAATTGGAGGGCAACTGGGCTTCCTCCCCCGCTCTTTTTTTCTCAAAATCATTCGATTAAAATTATGAGAAAGCCATTTAGCCAAAAAAAATGCAAATTTTGCTTTAATTATTCCTCTGCGGAGAGCCAAAATCAAAATATGCATTGATTCAAAAACGTCCAGAAATTAAATAAAAAAAACATATTTTTTTAACTGAAAGTAAGGAGCGACATTAAAACTTAAAATGACCAGAAATTAC
The DNA here is from genome assembly GCF_032884065.1 of Artemia franciscana. Lineage (NCBI taxonomy): Eukaryota > Metazoa > Arthropoda > Branchiopoda > Anostraca > Artemiidae > Artemia > Artemia franciscana. The sequence goes on from NC_088876.1 coordinate 12,199,807, forward strand.
TTCGTATATGAAAGAGGCTGCTTCCTCATCAACGCCCCGCTCTTTACGCTAAAGTTTTTTACTGTTTTAAAAAGAAGAATTGAGAGAAAGCGTCAAACTTTAGCGTAAAGAGCGGGGTGTTGATGAGGAAGCAGCCTCTTTCATATACGAAGTAATTTCTGGTCGTTTTAAGTTTTAATGTCGCTCCTTACTTTCAGTTAAAAAAACTTGTTTTTTTTTTATTTAATTCAAAACAGTCCCAGTATCCTTACCTCAGCGAAGTTTAACCAGGACTGATAAATAAATTGTGATGAAACGAGGCAATTCATTGAAATGAAAGAAAAAGATTTAAAAACACGTTTTTAATGCCAGCCTAGCTTGTTTCGCTGCTGATCTCATAGGTCTATTTCTGACAGGTTCTGTGTTAATATCTATTGGTTTTTTATGGCACTTGGTATTAACCAAGTGACATATAGCAATCGCAAATTCTGTCGGTCTGTCTGTCGGTCTCGGTTTTGCTACTTTAGGCACTTCCAGGTAAGCTAGGACAATGAAATTTGGCAGGCGTATCTGGGACGGGACGAGATTGAATTAGAAATAGTCGATTTCCCGATTTGACCATCTGAAGACGAGTGGGGGGCCGTAAATTCGGAGATAATAGAAAAATTGAAGTATTTTTAACTTACGAACGGTTTATCAGATTTTAATGAAATTTGATGTTTGGAAGGATATCGTGTCTTAGAGCTGTTTCTGACCGGATCTGGTGACATTGGGGGGAATTTGGGAGGGGGAAACCTAAAATCTTGGAAAACGCTTAGAGTGGAGGGATCGGGATGAAACTTGGCGGGAAAAATAACCACAAGTCCTATATACATGACTGACATAACCGGAATGGATCCGTTCACTTTGGGGTAGTAGGGGGTGGGGGGGATTTAATTCTGAGAAATTAGAAAAAATGAGGTATTTTTAACTTACGAACGGGTGATCTGATCTCAATAAAATTTGATATTTAGAAGGATATCGTGTCTCAAAGCTATTATTTTAGATCCCGACCGGATCTGGTGACAGTGGGGGGAGGTTGGGGTGGGGGAACCTAAAATCGTGGAAAATGCTTAGAGTGGAGGGATCGGGATGAAACGACGTAGGAAAAATAAGCAGAAGTCTTAGACACGTGATTTACATAATTGGAACGGATCTGCTCTTTGGGGGGGGGGGGTTAATAATGAAAAATTGGAAAAAATGACGTATTTTTAACTTACGAAGGAGTGATCGGATCTTCATGAAACTTCATATTTAGAAGGACCTCGGAACTCAGATCTCTTATTTTAAATCTCAACCAGATCCAGTGTCATTGGGGGGGGGGGCATTTGGGCGGGGCAAAAATCTTAGAAATACTTAAAGCGGAGAGATCAGGATGAAAATGGATGGGAAGAATAAAAACCTGTCTAAGATACGTGAATGAAATAACCTGGCCGGGTCTGCTCTCTTTGGTGGAGTTGGGGGAGAGGTAATTTTGAAAACTGAGGTATTTGTAACTTACGAAAATGTGACCAGATCTTAATGAAATTTGATATTTTGAAGGATCTTGTGCTTTAAAGCTCTAATTTTAAATTCCGACCAGATCCTGTGACATTGGGGGGAGTTGGAGGGAGACCGGAATTATTGGAAAACGTGAAAATTGGGGTATTTTTATGTTACGAACAGGTGATCGGATCTTAATGAAATTAGATATTTAGAAGGAATTCATGTTTCAGAGTTCTTATTTCAAATCCCGACCAGATCTTTTGACGTTGGGGGGAGTTGGGGTGAATCTTGGAAAACACTTGGAGTGGAGGAATCGGGATGAAGCTTGGTGGATAGAATAAGAAAAAATGTCCTTGATACGTGATTGACGTAACCGTACTGGATTCGCTCTCTTTGGGGGAGTTGAGGGGAGGGGTTCAGTGATTCGGCGAGTTTGGTGCTTCTGGACGTGCTTGGACGATGAAAATTGGTAGGTGTGTCAGGGAGCTGCACAAATTGACTTGATTAAATCGTTTTCCCAGATTCCACCATCTGGGGGGCTAAAGGGAGAGGAAAAATTATTAGAAACAATTAGGTATTTACAACTTACTAGTGGGTGATCGGCTCTTAATGAATTGTGATATTTAGAAAAACATCGTGACCCAGAGCTCTTATTTTAAATCCTGACCGGCATTAAGCCTCTGATTTTCCTTTTAAATCAATCTATTGATTCTTAGAATTTTGTTAGAGCTCATACCATATGAGCTCTTGGCTCTTAGCTCATCTTGCCTCGTCACAAGTGCCATTTGAGCTCTTAGCTCTTGTTTTATAATATTTTGTAAGGTCATGTTTAATTAAATTTGTATATAGAGCATTCAGTGAATATTCTCGTAAATCCCTGTTTAGGGAAATATTATTATTAATCTTAAGTCTGATTTCAATTACTTCTCGAACTGCTTGCTTTATGCCTAGATCATTTCTAATAATGGCAAATTCTTTAAAAAGTATTTTGTAGCTAGGATTTTCGAAAACATGGCTGCTTAAAGCATTATCAAAAGAAAAGGAAGTAATATTAGAATTCATAGCTTTTGTGATATCATCTTTATGTTTTTGTGGGCGGTTCTCGAAATTCTGGTGGGTTCTCCCTACATAGAGTTTGCTAGAATGGCTGCTTTAAGCAGCCATGTTTTCGAAAATCCTAGCCACAAAATACTTTTTGAAGAATCCGCCACTATTAGCAATGATCTAGGTATAAAGCAAGTATTAGTATAGAATATTCTGTTTTTATGGCACTTGATATTAACATATAGCGATCGCAAATTCTGTCCGTTTTGCTACTTTAGGCACTTCCAGGTGAGCTAGGACGGTGAAATTTGGCAGGCGTATCAAAAAGCAGACCATATTAAATTGGAAATTGTCGTTTCCCCGATTCGACCATCTGGGGGGAGTGGGGGGACGGTTATATAGGAAAAATTAGAAAAAAGGAGGTATTTATAACTTGCGAACGGGTCAATTTTATGAATAAAATTTCATAATGAAATTTTATGATGGAAAGGATATTGTGTCTCAGAGCTCTTATTTTAAATCCCGACCAGATCAAGTGACATTGAGGGGATTTGGTGTGGGGAAATCTAAAATCTCGGAAAACGCTTAGAGTGGAGGGACCGGGATGAAAGTTGATGGGAAAAATAAACATAAGTCCTAGATAAGTGATTGACATAACCGGAACGGATCCGCTCTCTTTGGGGGAGTTGGGGGAGGGGTAATTCTGAAAAATTAGAAAAATGAGATAACTTCGAAGACCACACTGCCTTTCCATGACGAATGTAAAACGGTTCAAAATAGGGATGAAACCTTTTTATTGACAGTGAATAAATATAAAATTATTTAACTGGATATTTCGAACACATGTACAGTGTTCACCATCAGCAGTAAAACTAAAAGACATGAATAAAAATAAACAAAATTTATACCTAATAAACTAATTACGTATAGTTTAGTGCTCTTATTTTTTTTTTTTTCAATGCAACAGCGGAGGCAAATCTCTTTGACCTTTTCGGTTCCGGTTCATTATAATTATCTGACATATTACGTGGACAGAGGTCATAGCTGTTAGGTGAGGGGATGTTTACTATATTTGACCTCAGTAAATTATCATAGATTGAGTTCAATCCAAATTCACCTGTATCTCTGTTTATAGAATTATTCTTGAATATTTTTTTTTTTCGATTGTTTCCCTGAAAATTTTCTTTAAACCTTGGTCCTTAGAAATCAAAGAAACATTTTCAAACAAAATAAAATGATTTGGAAAATTAAAGATATGTTCCGAGAGGGCCGACGTGAAATCTTCAGGTTTGGTATTTTGCTAAGACGATGTTTGGTATTTTGCTAAGACTAATTTAAAGACGATGAAATAGAATTATGATGTTGTAGCAATCTCATTTTCAAATTCTGGCTAGTACGTCCCACATAAGAGCTTCCACAAGTACAAGGGATTTTATAAACCCCACTTTGTTGCTCTACGGAAGTCCGATCCTTTCCAGAATTTAAAAAACTAGCCGAAGTATTACTACCTTTTAAAGCTACCTTTAAGCCATTATTTTGTAAAATTCTTTTAAGTTTTTCATTCAAACCTGGTACATATGGTAGAGAACAAAAAATATCTTTCTTTTTTGTTGTTTCCAGAATATCGTCAGAAATTCTAGAAATTTTTTTCTTCTTTTCGAAAAAGTCTGGTCAATTAACCAACCCGGATAAAAGTTACTTAGTAAAATCTCTTTTAACAACAATAATTCCTCCTCAATGAATTTTGGAGAACAAATTCTAAAAATGCGGTCAGTTAAGGATATGATTAAACCAATTTTTACTTGGCGAGCATGACCGGAGAAAAACGACAAAATCTGTTATTGTTAGTAGGTTTTCTGTAAATCTTAAAATCCAGACATCCAGGACATCCAGAAAAGGAAGTTTATTATCCTCTTCTAATTCTATTGTAAATTTTAAATCACCTCCCCCAAAATAAAGATGTTCTAAAAAACTTTTTAATTCCTCCACCCCATAATTCCATACTGAAATTATGTCATCCATATATCTCCCTCATATATCTAATTTTTCATTTAAATTTATATTAAATTCATTAAATCCACCTAAATCCATATATCTAAATTTTGTTTATTTTTATTCATACGAAAGTTGTCGTCGAAACTTCAGTTTCGACGACATATGCTGCCATATGAAGTGTCTTTAGGGAAAAAAAGCGTGAAATAGTACATTAAAGCCATATCGCTCTTTACATAGACCTCGCTGTTGCACTACCTATGAAATTTAAGAAACAAAGTTTTCTATGAAAAGCAAATAGTAAATTTGAAACTTGAATTGAGCTGAAATTAACCAGTATAAGAGATAATAGAATAGTTACTTTGCACTAGGTAATGAAACTTAAAACAAAATGACATTGCAATGAGCAACGATGCTCAGACTAAATCAAACACAAAATAAGCTCAAAAAAGAATCCTTAAGAATCCTTAAATTTAAGAAACAAAGTTTTCTATGAAAAGCAAATAGTAAATTTTAAACTCGAATTGAGGTGAAATTAACCAGTATAAGAGATAATAGAATAGTTACTTTGCACTAGGTAATGAAACTTAAAATAAAATGACATAGCAATGAGCAACGATGCTCAGACTAAATCAAACACAAAATAAACTCAAAAAAGAATCCTTAAGAATCCTTAAATTTAAGAAACAAAGTTTTCTATGAAAAGCAAATAGTAAATTTGAAACTTGAATTGAGCTGAAATTAACCAGTATAAGAGATAATAGAATAGTTACTTTGCACTAGGTAATGAAACTTAAAACAAAATGACATTGCAATGAGCAACGATGCTCAGACTAAATCAAACACAAAATAAGCTCAAAAAAGAATCCTTAAGAATCCTTAAATTTAAGAAACAAAGTTTTCTATGAAAAGCAAATAGTAAATTTGAAGCTTGAATTGAGCTGAAATTAACCAGTATAAGAGATAATAGAATAGTTACTTTGCACTAGGTAATGAAACTTAAAACAAAATGACATTGCAATGAGAAACGATGCTCAACCTAAATCAAACACAAAATAAACTCAAAAAAGAATCCTTAAGAATCCTTAAATTTAAGAAACAAAGTTTTCTATGAAAAGCAAATAGTAAATTTTAAACTTGAATTGAGGTGAAATTAACCAGTATAAGAGATAATAGAATAGTTACTTTGCACTAGGTAATGAAACTTAAAATAAAATGACATTGCAATGAGCAACGATGCTCAGACTAAATCAAACACAAAATAAACTCAAAAAAGAATCCTTAAGAATCCTTAAATTTAAGAAACAAAGTTTTCTATGAAAAGCAAATAGTAAATTTGAAACTTGAATTGAGCTGAAATTAACCAGTATAAGAGATAATAGAATAGTTACTTTGCACTAGGTAATGAAACTTAAAACAAAATGACATTGCAATGAGCAACGATGCTCAGACTAAATCAAACACAAAATAAGCTCAAAAAAGAATCCTTAAGAATCCTTAAATTTAAGAAACAAAGTTTTCTATGAAAAGCAAATAGTAAATTTGAAGCTTGAATTGAGCTGAAATTAACCAGTATAAGAGATAATAGAATAGTTACTTTGCACTAGGTAATGAAACTTAAAATAAAATGACATTGCAATGAGCAACGATGCTCAACCTAAATCAAACACAAAATAAGCTCAAAAAAGAATCCTTAAGAATCCTTAAATTTAAGAAACAAAGTTTTCTATGAAAAGCAAATAGTAAATTTTAAACTTGAATTGAGGTGAAATTAACCAGTATAAGAGATAATAGAATAGTTACTTTGCACTAGGTAATGAAACTTAAAATAAAATGACATTGCAATGAGCAACGATGCTCAGACTAAATCAAACACAAAATAAACTCAAAAAAGAATCCTTAAGAATCCTTAAATTTAAGAAACAAAGTTTTCTATGAAAAGCAAATAGTAAATTTGAAGCTTGAATTGAGCTGAAATTAACCAGTATAAGAGATAATAGAATAGTTACTTTGCACTAGGTAATGAAACTTAAAACAAAATGACATTGCAATGAGCAACGATGCTCAGACTAAATCAAACACAAAATAAGCTCAAAAAAGAATCCTTAAGAATCCTTAAATTTAAGAAACAAAGTTTTCTATGAAAAGCAAATAGTAAATTTTAAACTCGAATTGAGGTGAAATTAACCAGTATAAGAGATAATAGAATAGTTACTTTGCACTAGGTAATGAAACTTAAAACAAAATGACATTGCAATGAGCAACGATGCTCAGACTAAATCAAACACAAAATAAGCTCAAAAAAGAATCCTTAAGAATCCTTAAATTTAAGAAACAAAGTTTTCTATGAAAAGCAAATAGTAAATTTGAAGCTTGAATTGAGCTGAAATTAACCAGTATAAGAGATAATAGAATAGTTACTTTGCACTAGGTAATGAAACTTAAAATAAAATGACATTGCAATGAGCAACGATGCTCAACCTAAATCAAACACAAAATAAGCTCAAAAAAGAATCCTTAAGAATCCTTAAATTTAAGAAACAAAGTTTTCTATGAAAAGCAAATAGTAAATTTTAAACTTGAATTGAGGTGAAATTAACCAGTATAAGAGATAATAGAATAGTTACTTTGCACTAGGTAATGAAACTTAAAATAAAATGACATTGCAATGAGCAACGATGCTCAACCTAAATCAAACACAAAATAAACTCAAAAAAGAATCCTTAAGAATCCTTAAATTTAAGAAACAAAGTTTTCTATGAAAAGCAAATAGTAAATTTGAAACTTGAATTGAGCTGAAATTAACCAGTATAAGAGATAATAGAATAGTTACTTTGCACTAGGTAATGAAACTTAAAACAAAATGACATTGCAATGAGCAACGATGCTCAGACTAAATCAAACACAAAATAAGCTCAAAAAAGAATCCTTAAGAATCCTTAAATTTAAGAAACAAAGTTTTCTATGAAAAGCAAATAGTAAATTTGAAGCTTGAATTGAGCTGAAATTAACCAGTATAAGAGATAATAGAATAGTTACTTTGCACTAGGTAATGAAACTTAAAATAAAATGACATTGCAATGAGCAACGATGCTCAACCTAAATCAAACACAAAATAAGCTCAAAAAAGAATCCTTAAGAATCCTTAAATTTAAGAAACAAAGTTTTCTATGAAAAGCAAATAGTAAATTTTAAACTTGAATTGAGGTGAAATTAACCAGTATAAGAGATAATAGAATAGTTACTTTGCACTAGGTAATGAAACTTAAAATAAAATGACATTGCAATGAGCAACGATGCTCAACCTAAATCAAACACAAAATAAGCTCAAAAAAGAATCCTTAAGAATCCTTAAATTTAAGAAACAAAGTTTTCTATGAAAAGCAAATAGTAAATTTTAAACTTGAATTGAGGTGAAATTAACCAGTATAAGAGATAATAGAATAGTTACTTTGCACTAGGTAATGAAACTTAAAATAAAATGACATTGCAATGAGCAACGATGCTCAACCTAAATCAAACACAAAATAAGCTCAAAAAAGAATCCTTAAGAATCCTTAAATTTAAGAAACAAAGTTTTCTATGAAAAGCAAATAGTAAATTTTAAACTCGAATTGAGGTGAAATTAACCAGTATAAGAGATAATAGAATAGTTACTTTGCACTAGGTAATGAAACTTAAAATAAAATGACATTGCAATGAGCAACGATGCTCAGACTAAATCAAACACAAAATAAACTCAAAAAAGAATCCTTAAGAATCCTTAAATTTAAGAAACAAAGTTTTCTATGAAAAGCAAATAGTAAATTTTAAACTTGAATTGAGGTGAAATTAACCAGTATAAGAGATAATAGAATAGTTACTTTGCACTAGGTAATGAAACTTAAAATAAAATGACATAGCAATGAGCAACGATGCTCAGACTAAATCAAACACAAAATAAACTCAAAAAAGAATCCTTAAGAATCCTTAAATTTAAGAAACAAAGTTTTCTATGAAAAGCAAATAGTAAATTTTAAACTTGAATTGAGGTGAAATTAACCAGTATAAGAGATAATAGAATAGTTACTTTGCACTAGGTAATGAAACTTAAAATAAAATGACATAGCAATGAGCAACGATGCTCAGACTAAATCAAACACAAAATAAACTCAAAAAAGAATCCTTAAGAATCCTTAAATTTAAGAAACAAAGTTTTCTATGAAAAGCAAATAGTAAATTTTAAACTTGAATTGAGGTGAAATTAACCAGTATAAGAGATAATAGAATAGTTACTTTGCACTAGGTAATGAAACTTAAAATAAAATGACATAGCAATGAGCAACGATGCTCAGACTAAATCAAACACAAAATAAACTCAAAAAGAATCCTTAAGAATCCTTAAATTTAAGAAACAAAGTTTTCTATGAAAAGCAAATAGTAAATTTTAAACTTGAATTGAGGTGAAATTAACCAGTATAAGAGATAATAGAATAGTTACTTTGCACTAGGTAATGAAACTTAAATAAAATGACATAGCAATGAGCAACGATGCTCAGACTAAATCAAACACAAAATAAACTCAAAAAAGAATCCTTAAGAATCCTTAAATTTAAGAAACAAAGTTTTCTATGAAAAGCAAATAGTAAATTTTAAACTTGAATTGAGGTGAAATTAACCAGTATAAGAGATAATAGAATAGTTACTTTGCACTAGGTAATGAAACTTAAAATAAAATGACATTGCAATGAGCAACGATGCTCAACCTAAATCAAACACAAAATAAGCTCAAAAAAGAATCCTTAAGAATCCTTAAATTTAGAAACAAAGTTTTCTATGAAAAGCAAATAGTAAAATTTTAAACTTGAATTGAGGTGAAATTAACCAGTATAAGAGATAATAGAATAGTTACTTTGCACTAGGTAATGAAACTTAAAATAAAATGACATAGCAATGAGCAACGATGCTCAGACTAAATCAAACACAAAATAAACTCAAAAAAGAATCCTTAAGAATCCTTAAATTTAAGAAACAAAGTTTTCTATGAAAAGCAAATAGTAAATTTTAAACTTGAATTGAGCTGAAATTAACCAGTATAAGAGATAATAGAATAGTTACTTTGCACTAGGTAATGAAACTTTAAACAAAATGACATTGCAATGAGCAACGATGCTCAGACTAAATCAAACACAAAATAAACTCAAAAAAGAATCCTTAACCTTCTTAGATAATAATAAGGGGAATCATGATGGCTCTTCAGTAAAAGACGAGGGAAATAAAAACAAATCCAGGTGGATTTATGCTACTGCTGCTATGAAAAAGAAATTAAGTGTTTTTTAAAGCCCTTCAGCAACATCTGAAATACCTTGACCAACTCATGACTTAGAAATGCGCTCAAGAATATGCTTCAAAATATTTCATTTTGTCAATATTAATATCCTAGTAAAGATGATCAGAGGTTTTTCGTAGTGGGGGAGGCTTGTAATGTGAGGTAAATCTATTTTGAGGCATTGGACCCTTTCTTGGAGTTGTTTGTATGAGTATCTAAGACAGATTCCTTCCTCCCGACATATGCAGGCATAGGTACCTTGGAAATGTTAAGATATGAATTTCAATTGCTTTGATACTGAGCGCTCTACGTGTATTAATGCTGCAACTCAATTTTAAGCAAAAATAAAGAAACTCTGCCAAGTTTTGTACTACGTTTCGTAAGGCACTCCGTAAGTACATTTTGTGTGATACTAATTTAATAGTTACTTTGGTTCTTGTTTATTACGTTTATTTTGTTAATTAACTAACTTATTTTTGTTCTTTTTTCGTTAATAATTTGTTTTTTCTGATACCCAAAAAGGAAAATTGATTATTATTTTTTTTATTTTAAAAGTTACTTTACCAATAAGATCTCAATTTACCTACATATATACCGCATCATGGCAATTTGTGGCGAGAAAATTTGAAAATTTATCACAATCAGGATATTCGTAACGTCTAATTTCATTCATTGCTCTTTTGATGTTACATGTTGGCCTACTTTACAATCAAGTGAACATAAATTGCTTATTGCCCATATTCTTTCGAGTATATAAATCAGCTTTTCTTATTACTCAGTTATTAATTGTACTTAAATATTAATCTAGGAAAAACTACCAAGCATTAAATTGTTTAACAGTGATTTCGCATTTGTAGATTAGGCCTATCACCCTGGCCTACGTAATACTCGTATGAATATGAACTTCTTCCTGATCAGTGGATTAAATTTAGCTGACTGATAAAAGACCAATTTAAATTTTCAGGCTAGGTAGCTTACTTTGCGGAATGACAACATGACGATGGCTTAACTTGGGAAAAGTTTGCTGTGCATTTCCAAAAAGGTTAGTCATTAAATAGTAAAAGCTATTTAAGGGATATCTGGGACAAAATTTAAGCTTTAGTGTAAAGAGCGAGGTACTGACGAGGGGGTGAACCCCCTCATAAATGTAATAAAATTTGAGATTACAAAAGTTAGTTACGTAAGCTAATTTATAAGTTACGTATAAAAACACCTTTTACTAATAAAAACATTCGTACAAAAATTAGAAGTTCTAGTTGCCTTTTTAAGTAACCAAAATCGGAAGGCAACTAGGCTTCCCCCCCCCCCTGCTCCTTTTTTCTCAAAATCATTCGATCAAAACTATGAGAAAGCCATTTAGCCAAAAAAATAAATATGCAAATTTCGTTTAAATTATTCCTCTGCGGAGAGACAAAGTCAAAACATGCATTGATTCAAAAACGTTCAGAAATTAAATAAAAGAAACAAGTTTTTTTTAACTGAAACTAAGGAGCGACATTAAAACTTAAAACGGACAGAAATTACTTCGTATATGAAAGGGGCTGCTTCCTCATCAACGCCCCGCTCTTTTCGCTAAAGTTTTTTACTGTTTTAAAAAGTAGAGTTAAGAGAAAGAGTCAAACTTTAGCGTAAAGAGCGGGGCGTTGATGAGGAAGTAGCCGCTTTTATATACGAAGTAATTTCCGTTCGTTTTAAGTTTTAATGTCGCTTCTTAGTTTCACTTAAAAAAACTTCTTTTTTATTTAATTCCAATAAGGCCCTAGCAACCAATTCCCGTGGGGTCCTAGGAACCAATTCCAAAGGGGCCCTACCAATCAGCAGGTATTAGTGATTGTCGACTCAAGATGCTGGTATTATTGATTATGTACACGTGGTTACTACGTAATATTATAGAAAATGTATTTTCTTCTATATTTTTTTCAGGACATTTTTCCCTCAGGAAAATTTAAACGCAAGTTTCATTGTTTTCCTTCGAGAGGTTTTTCTGAAAGATGTTGTTTCTTCGACAGTTTTTTTCGAGATATCTTTTTTTCTTCAAAGCATTTTTTTATTCAAGAAATTTTTTTCGAGACGTTTTTATGGCACTTGGCATTTACCAAGTGGCATATAACTATCGCAATTTCTGTCTGTCTGTCTGTCGGTCTGTCTTTCTGTCGGTCTTGGTTTTGCTAGTTTTGGCACTTCCAGATAAGCTAGGACGATGAAATTTTGCAAAAATATTAGGGACCTCACCATATTAAATTAGAAATATTCATTTCTCCGGTTCGACTATCTGGGGGGGGGGGGGGGGGGTTGGAGGGACGATTAATCAGAAACATTAGAAAAAATATGGCATTTTTTAACTGTCGAACATGTGATTGGATCTTAATGAAGTTTGATATTTAGAAGGAAATTGTGTCTTAGAGCGCTAATTTGAAATTCCAACTGGATCCGGTGATATTTGGGGGAGTTGGAGGGGGAAATCTGAAATCTGGGAAAACGCTTAAAAAGGGGAAATTGGGATGAAACTTAGTGGGAAAAATAAGCACAAGTCCTAAATACGTGATTGAAATGACTGGAAAAGATCCGTTCGCTTTGGGGGAATTTGTGGGAGGGGGGACATAATTCGGTAATCCAGAAAAATTGGAAAAAAATGAGGTATTCTTAACTTACGGACGGGTGATAGGGTATCAATGAAATTTGTTGTTTAGAATGACCTCGTGTCTCAGAGCTCTTATTTGAAATCCAAGCCAGAACTGGTGATACTAAAGAGAGGAGGGCGCAGGGGAACCGAAAATATTAGAAAATGCTTAGAGTGGAGAGGTCGGGGTGAAACTTGGTGGGAAGAATAAACACAAGTCCTATTTCGTAATTGACATAACCAGACCGGATCCACTCTCTTTGGAGGACTTGGAGGGGGGGGGGGGTAATTCGGAAAAATTAGAAAAGATGAGGTAATTTTAACTTACGAATAGGTGGTCGGATCTTAATGAAATTTGAAATTTATAATAACCTCATGTCTCAGAGCTTTTATGTGAAATTTTGACCAAATCCAACGACATTTGGGGGAGTTACAGAGGGGAACCGGAAATCCTGAAAACGCTTAGAGTGGAGAGATCAGAATGAAACTTGGTGGGAATAATAAGCACAATTCTTAGATACTTTATTGACATATCTGGACCGGATTTGCTCTCTTTGGGGGAGTTGGAGGAGCAAGAGATTTCCGATGCTTTGGCGAGTTCGGTGCTTCTGGACGTGCTAGGACGATGAAAATTAATAGACATGTCAGGGACCTTCACAAATTGACTTGATAACAGTCGTTTCTCCAATTTGACGATCATGGAGGGCTGGAGGGAGGGGAAATCATGAAAATGGACGTATGTTTATCTTACGAATAGGTGATCGGATCCTAATCAAACTTGATATAAAAATATCTTATGTCTAAGATGCTTCATTTTAATTCAGGACATAGGGAATTGAGTGTGGAAACAGAAATCTTGGAAATTGAAAATCTTCGAAAACTCTTAGAGCGGAGAATTCGGGACGAAACTTAATGGGAAGAATAAGCACAAGTTCTTTATACGTGATTGACATAACCAGATAGGATTCAGTCTCTTTGGGGGAGTTGAGGGGATTTCTAGTACTTTGGCGAGTTCGAAAATAAGTACAGGTTACATATATGTGATTGACATAAGCGGACCGAATGTAATCTCTTTGGGAGAATTGGGGGTATTTCTAGTGCTTTGGCAAGTTCGGTGCTTCTTGGCGTGCTACGATGATGAAATCGATAACTCTAGTACTGAGTCTAATTTTAGAGTCCGACCTCGTCACAGGTGCCATATGAGCCCTTGACTCTTGTTTCTTTCTTCAAGTCATTTTTCAACATTTTTCTTCAAGGCTTTTTTCCTCGAAGTGTTTCATCAAGTTATTCCCAAAGCTACTTACGCAAGACATCCTTTGGTTCAGGAAACCTTTGTAATCTTTCATCAAAAATTTTTGTCTGGTGTAGGAATAGAACTTAGAGCCAGGGGAATCTGAATGGAGTGACATCTTAGTCAACTGAGCTGGCAAGCAATTTTTATCATTATGGTCTTGGAAATAGATTCCAGGCAATGGGGTTCGTGATCTTAATGCCAATTTCTGTAATTTTCTTTCACCACAGTCTATGGATCGCTTTTTTCCCGGGGAGGTGATTCCCATGAAAGGGAGAAATCGATTACTGGAAATAGATTTAGGGGATATTATTTTTTATATTTGACGAAAACATGAGTGTTACATCCTAGTTATGCAAATTTAACCGAGAGTGATGGTTAGATGTAGATGCTATTATTTATTTGGTCTATTGTCCACACGTACTCTGGGTATTTAAGGGAACTATGGAAATGTACAATGAGTATTTGTGAAACCTGTCAAATATTAATTTTTAAAGTGATAGCATAAGATGAGCATTTACTTTGTAATATTTATTCGATTACGTGCGTAAGACCTATTCAAACTTTTTGTCGAAACATTCTCATTGAAGCAATTGACGAAACCGTTTGATGAGATAACACGAAATGAATCTCCGTCCATGGACCATAGCTGTTCTTGGGACGTGACACCCAGTGCCCCTTGCATTGTATTTCAAGCAAGAATATTTTTTTCAAGCATGTGTTTGATTATTTTCATCTTGTTTCGAGCAAAACCACACTTTGAAGCGTTAATTTTCATATTTTCTTCGATTTTAAAACATCGGCACAGTTCGAGCCACCATGCTACTATGTGGCTGCTCCTTGTCGCCTGTGGCACCCGTCATCATCACTTAAGTGTTTTCAGACTTTTGAATATCCTGACAGATGTTTTTATTTGGACAGTGTGAATGTACCATTTTATTGTTAGATCATAATACTTCAAGGCAGTCCACGGCAACATGACACTATGTGGCTAACCTTTGGCACCCATCATCATGACATAAGAGTTTTCAGCTGTTTGAATATCATGAAAGATCTTTATATTCGAACAGCGGGAACTTAACATTTCATTGTTAGATCTTTATACTCCAAGGCAGTTCACGCCACGAAGACACTATGTGGCCGACCCTTGGCATCCTGTGGCACACATTGTCATTCCTAAAGCATTTCAGACAATTTCATATAAATCACGTTGTAAATCCATTGCTCAGTGGTTTCACAAGCCATACCCTCGTGATACACGAAGGAACTATATCGCTATATGGCTGGTCCGTGGTATCCTGTGGCATATATTATCATTCCTGTAGTATTTTCAGACATTTATTGATAAGAATGATGTTTTAACTCCGTTGGTCAATGTTTTCGAATTGGTTTATGTTTCCCCAAATCAATCCCTTAGTGATGGCCCATGGCATTTGACGGACTGTGATACTCTGTGACACCCTTAGACAGACAATATAATTCCTAAGGCATTTTCAGACATTTCTTGATAAAAATGATTTCTAATTCCATTGGTTTATGTTTTCGAATTTGTTTTCTTTTGCATGCCAATCCTTTGGTGATGGCCCATGGCACACTGCGACACCTATTAACCGACAAAAATATCTGTAGAAACTAAAAAACTGGACAGACAGAAAAAACCCGAAAGGTCATCTCCAAGGAACATAGTTTACGTTGGTCAGATATGAAATAACCCGTGGGCCTTCTCCAGGAATTTTGTTTACGCTGGACAGATACCAGTCCCAGTTCCTCTTCTGGCTCCAGTTACAGCGGTTTTGGTTGCGATCCTACTGGCTTCAATCCCGTCTCAACCAATTGCAGTTTCCACTATGCCCGCCATGATCCCAGTTCCAAATATATCTCTGGCTCCGTCATTTTCGGACCTCCCACTTCTCCCCTTCCTCTGATTCTAGAGTTCTGATTCTGGCAACTTCGCTCAAAGTTCCACTGATTCCAAGATCTTATATGCGGATGCCTCCGTGGTAATCTATGGCTGGTCATCGACGATAGCTAGTGTATTGTACGTTTTAGAACAATGTTACTTCTACATTCGAAGGATAAACACTCACCTCTTGTTTTAAATGATGAATATGACATTTTAAAGAAAATGTGTGTTTATGATAATATTATCACAGCATTGAATGCTGATAAAGAGAAACATATGAACTATGAAATAAGTATTAATGGAAATCTTATGGGTAATATATTGCTGCATTTTCATGACAATGAGGTGATAAATTCCTTAGAAGTACCTACGTCATAATGCATATGTTATCATGGTGCCGAAACTGCAATCTATGTAAAAATAATGTCGTAATAGACGGTGAAACCACATGTAAGAAATAGGGCGTTGACAGACAATATCACCAAGGAATATAAAGATGAATTGATAAGAAATAAAGCCCTGTAACATATTACTACTACTATCACGGGTTTTCCAGCAGGAACAGTCGATCAACCCGGTAATGTCAATGATAAAATGTATGTTGAGGTTGTTTAAAGTTGTGTACGACCCCAAAATGGAATTTGTGACATTTCAAGAAAAAGGATCATGAAGTATTTAATTTGATGGATTCAAGGCATTCTTTACTATGATGAAATTCAACATTCTATTATTTCAATACATTTTTTTTCATTCCTTTGTTATTGTTCCATTATTTTTCGGGTTATGCTAACAACTCCAATATTTAGAATGTTCATTCAAAAGTCAGAGATCCAAGAAAAGGTATTTTCAGAGACAAAGGTACTACTACCAGGCTCATAGGGAGATCTAATAGAGTCTACGATAGCTTAACAGGGTTTCTGTGAAGTCTGAGAGATATAGGCTGGATTTTTTCAAAAATCCTCACACGGAGATCGGAAAATAGACCGTTTGATCCGCGAGCACATAAGAAAGACGGAGAAACAAAAATACAGACAAAGTCATACAGACAGGCATGAAAAAAGACGCCGAGCCAGGCCAATAGACGCTCAGACACAGAAGCATAGAGAAAGGGCAAAAACACAAACGCAAACACACAACGTGAGACAAAAAGTAAGACAAACAGACGCTTAGATATACGGGTACAGTGAGAGAGAGAGAGAGACAAAAAACACATAAACACACAGAGTCAGAGACTCTAAAACATACAAACACAGAGTGAGACTCAAAAACACAAAAAGATAGCAACAGAGACAGGTGAACATATTGTCAGAGAAACAGGCACGGTAAGAGAGAGAGAGAAAAAGTACACACTAACACACGCACTCAGACGCACTCAGAGTCAGACACAATTCACGGTGAGAGGAAGGGGCAATAACACAAACAAACACATAGAGTAAGACACAAAAAAACACAAAGACAGACACGGAGACATGCAAACACACAGTCAGACTAACTGGCACAGTGAAAGAGAAAGACAAAACATAAACAAACGCAGAGACTATGGCACTTGAACACACAAAGACAGACAAACACAAAGTCAGACTCACAAGCCTGATGAGAGAAAGAGAAAAAATGCTTACCCAAAGAGTCAGACACACAAAGATACAAAGACAGACACAAAGACAGGCATAAACACAGTCATACACGCATGCGAAGTGAGAAAGAAAAAACCCACACAAATACAAAGCATTAGATACAAAGACAGACACAGAGACAATCAAACAAACAGTCAGACATACAGGGACAGTGAGAGAGTGAGACAAAAACACAAACAAACACACAGAGTCAGACAAACAAATATGCAAAGGCAGACGTGGAGGCATGCAAACTCACAGTCAAAAGCACTGGCACAATGAGAGAGAGAAAAAACGTAAGCAAACACACAGAGTCAGACAAACAAACGCACAAAGAGATACTCAGAGACAGGCAAACACACAGTCGCACACACAAGCACAGTGACAGAGAAGCAAAAACATACATAAAAACACAGAGTCAAACAAATAAACACACAATGAGA
The DNA here is from genome assembly GCF_032884065.1 of Artemia franciscana. NCBI lineage: Eukaryota > Metazoa > Arthropoda > Branchiopoda > Anostraca > Artemiidae > Artemia > Artemia franciscana. The sequence goes on from NC_088876.1 coordinate 12,217,524, forward strand.
GACTCAGAGACAAAAACACCCACAAAATGTACATGTTTCAACGCACAAAGAATGACAGAAAACAGACAAACACGCAGTCAGACACACAGGTACAGTGAAAGAGAGACAAAGTTGCGCACACGAGGATGAACCACCGTCAAACCTAGCCTAACATACCGTGCGTTTATTAGGTTGATTAGGTTAACCTAACCTAGTCGCATGTAAGAAATAGGCCAATTCCAGTGACTCTGTGTGTCTATTTGTATGTGTGTTTTTGTCCCTATCTCTCACCGTGCTTGTTTTTCTGAAGGTTTGTATGTCTGTCTTTGTTTGTTTGTATGTGTATGTGTTCGTCTGTCTCTTTGTCTGTCTTTGTGTGTCTGATATTGTGTGTTTGTGTTTATGTTTTTGTCTCTCTCTCTCCTCCCGTACCTGTGTGTCTGACTGTGTCTTTGCCTGTCTCTTTGTCTGTCTTTGTATATTTGTGTGTCTGAATCTGCGTGTCTTTGTCTCTCTCTTACCGCACCTTTGTGTCTGAGTGTGCGTTTGCCTGTCTCTGTGTCTGTCTGTGTGTCTGACTCTTTGTGTTTGTGTTGTGTTTCTGACTCTGTATTTTTGTGTATGTTTTTGTCTCTCTTCCACCATGCCTATATGTCTGACTTCGTGTTTGCCGCTCTCTGTTTCTATCTTTGTGTGTTTGTGTGTCTGACTGTTTTTTTTTGTCTGTCTCTCACCATGTCTATTTGCCAGACAATGTGTTTGCTTGTCTCTGTGTGTGTCTGACTTTTTGTGTTTGTTTTGTGTTTCTGACTCTGTATGTTTGTGTTTGTTTTGGTCTCTCTCTCTCTCTCTCACCATGATTGTCTGTCTGACTTCGCCATCGCCGGTCTCCGTGTCTATCTTTTGGTGTTTGTGTGTCGGACTGTATGTGTTTTTGTCGGTCTCCCTCCGCATATCTTTTCCTGACAACGTGTTTGCCTGTCTCTGTGTCTGTCTTTGTGTGTTTCTGTGTCGGACTCCTTGGGCTTGTGTTTATTTTTATCTTGATCTGGCTCTGCTTGTGTGTCTGACTTTGTCTTTGCCTGTCTCTTTGTCTGTCTTTGTATGTTTGTGCTTCTGAGTATACGAATCTGTGTATGTTTATGTCTCTCTCTCACTATGAATGCGTGTCTGACTTTGTGTTTGCCTGTCTCTTTATTAGTCTTTGTGTTTTTGTTTGTCTGACATCTTTGTGTTTTTTTGTGTGTTTTGTTTCTCTCCCACAATATACCTTTGAGTTGGACTCAATGTTTGCCTCTTTTTAGTCTATCTTTGCATGTTTGTGTATCTGAATTCATGCGTTTTTGTGTTTGTTTTTCAATCCCTCTCACTGTGCATATGTATCTGACTGTGTCTTTGCCTGTCTCTGTGTCTGTCTTTGTGTAATATTGTGTCTGAATCTGCGTGTTTGTGTGTTTTTGTTTCCCCTTTTCACCGTGCCTGTATGCCCGAATGTGTGCCTGCCTGTCTCTGAGTCTCTCTTTGCGTGTTTGTTTGTCTGACTCTGTGTATTTGTGCATGTTTTTGTCTCTCTCTCATTGTGCCTGCGCGTTTGACTGTACGTTTCCCTTTCTCTGTGTCTGTCGTTGTGTGTTCGTTTGTCTGACTCTGTGTATTTGTTTGTATTCTTGTTTTTCTCTCACCGTACCTTTAGGTCTAACTGTGTGTTTGCCTGTCTCTTTTTCTGTCTTTGTGTCGTTTTTCTGTTTTGGGGTGTTTTTTCTCTCCCTCACATTATGCCTCGGTGTCTGACTGTGTGTTTGTCTATCGGTGTGTCAGTCTTTGTGTGCTTTTTTGTCAAAATTTTATTTGTTTGTATATGTTTTTATCTCTCACCGTGCCTGTGTGTCTGACTGAGTGTTTGCATATCTCTGTGTCAGTCTTTGTTTATTTGTTTGTCTGACTCTGTTTGTCACAGTGTGTATTTTTTTTTTCTCTCTCTCTCACCGTACCTGTGTGTCTGAATGTGTTTACCTTTCTCCGTGTCTATCTTTGTGTGATTGTATCTGTGTTTTTGTGTATGTGTGTTTTTTCTCTCTCTCTCACTGTACCTGTGTGTCTGAGTGTCTATTTGTCTGTCTTTGTGTCTGAATTTGTATGTTTGCGTGTGTGTTTTGTCTCTCTAAATGCATATTTTTCTGAGCTTCTGTTTGCCTTTTTCTGCGTCTGCTTGCATGCCTGTGAGTACGTCTTTGTTTGTTTGTGTATTTCTCTCTCTCTCTCACACACTCTCTCTCTCTGTCTTTATATTTGTCGGTCTGACCGTTTGTTTGCCTGTCTTTGTGTTTGGACTTCGGAAAAAATTCTCTCCGTCTCTCTCATGCTTCGGTAAAAACACTTTTAAGCTATCTTAGACTATACTAGATCCCCCTATGAGTCTTGCAGTAGTACTTTTGTCTCTGAATTTGTGTTGTCTTGCATTTCTGACTTTTGAATAAGTATTTTATGCGTTGGATCTTACACTACAAATAATGGAAACATAACAAAGTAGTGCAATAAACTATTTTCACCGAAATAATGGCAAGTGGAATACCATCATAAAAAAAGAATGCTTTGAATCCATCCCATAAAATACTTCACGATGTTTTCTCTTGAGATGTCACATATTCTTTTTTGGGGTCATACCCAAGGTTATTCAGCCTCGACATACATTTCATCACTGATACATTCGGCTTCATGGACTGTATATTCTGTTAAACCCATGATGGTAGTAGTAACGTGTGGCGGTGTTTTGTTTTTCATCAATTCATCTTTATTTTCCTTGGTGATTATATTTTTCAATTCCCTTTTTATTTTACTTGCGGTTTCTCCATCTATTACGATATTATTTTTACATAGGTTGCAGTTTTGGCACTTGGATATGATATGCATTGTGATTACGTTGCTGTAGTATACTTGTAATCTTCCTGTCTTCCTTTGAAGGCTAATGTAAAAAAGATGGCGATAGGATCTATCAACGAGTAAAGCGTTGCCAGCACCATAAGCAAGAAGTGGGCTTTCGCCAACAATTAAAAATTTCATGTTTACATTCTCTTTGAGAACTATCATCTCTGGAAATGTTACCCTCGCCTATCTACCATTTTGGTGATGGATATTCTTGTGCACTCCAAAGGAATCTATCCCCTCACTGCGATGACAACGCAAGCATACACTTTTAATAAGATCCCCGTTAATGCTTGTTTCATAGCTCAAATATTTCTCTTTGACACCATCTAACACTACGATAACTTTATCATGAACACAAACTTTCTTGAAATATTTCATCTTCACCTTTTAAAATAAGATGTGAGTGTGTATCCTTCCAATGTACAAGTAACACTTTTCGGAAACACAATAAACCAGCCATTGTCGATGATAAGCCATAGATTGCCATGGAAGAAGCCTCATACAAAATGTTGGAATCGATGAAACTTGGAGTGGAATTGCTTGAAATGGAACTGTGGAATCGAAGGAGCAAAAGTGGGGAAGGGGGGGGGTCGGAACTGACTGAACCGGAGCTGGATCTGGAATTTGCATACGAGCGGGAATAGTTCGAACTAGAATCAGTTAAACCGAGATGGAAGCCAGCAGGAGCAGAACTTCAACCACTGTAACTGGAACCACTGGAACATGGGCTGGTATCTGTCAAGTGCAAAAAATGTGTCTTGGAGAAGGCCCTTGGGTTTTTTCGTATCTGACCAATGTAAACAATATGCCTTGGAGAAGGCGCTTCGGCTGTTTTCTATTTACCCAGTATTTTAGTTCATACAGGTTTTATTAATAGCTAATAGGTGCCACAGGGTACCAAGGGTCAGTTACAAAGGGACAATGTCCGTCAAATGCCATGGGCCATCACTACGGTGTTGGCTTGTGTAAACACCAGTCAATGGAGTTAAAACTTCATTTCTATCAAAAAATGTCTGAAATGCTTTAAAATGATAATGTGTACCACAGGGTACCAAGGATCAGTCGCATAATGTCATGGTGGTGTGCATAATAACTGGCCTAGAGTATTACGATTTAACAATGAAATGGTAAGTTACAACTGTTGAAATAAAAATATCTGTCAGGATATTAAAACACCTGAAAAAGCTAAAGTGGTGACAACGGGTGTCACAGGGTGCAACAGGTCAGCCTCATAGTTTTTGGTGGCGTGAGCTGCCTTGGAGTGTTACGATCTAACAATTAAATGGTAAGTACCCAATATTTAAATAAAACATCAATCGGGATATTCGAAACTCTGAAAACACTGAAGTGTTGGTAACAGGTCATAAAAGGCAGCCACACACTGTCATGATGGCGTGAACTATGTTGATGTTTGAAAATCGAAGAAAATATTTATATCAAGGCTTCAAAGTGTGGTTTTGCTCGTAACAAGCTGAAAAATAACATGGATCCTTTAAAATGAGTTATATTTGCTTATAAATAAGGATTTGTATGACAAAAATGGATTTTTGCTTGAAATACAATTCAAGGAGCACTTAGTCTCACGTGCCAAGAACAGCCATGGTCCATCTTTTGTAATTCATTATTGTTATTTCATCCAATGGTTTCATAATTTGCTTCAATGGGGACATCCCCACACAAAATTTGAATAGGTCTTACGCTCGTAATAAAATAAAAACTACGAATTAAATGCTTATCTTACGCTATCACTTTAAAAAATAATCTTTGACAGGTTTCAAGAATAATTATAATATGTTTCCATGATTCCCTTTAATTTTTACAGCACTTGTGGAGAACAAACCAAATAAACAGTAGCTTCTCTATCTAACTATCCCTCTCGTTTAAATTTACAAAAATAGGATGTATCACCCGTGTTTCCGTCAAATGTAAAACAATGATGTCCCCTAAACCTATTTCCAGTAATTGATTTTTTTGTTCCTTGGGAATTATTTCTTCGAGAGTAAAAAAAACAAAAGATCCATAGCTCGCAGAGAATGGGAATAGTTTGAAATTGTTATGAAGATCTTAAACCCGTGAACAAATGAAATTGTTGTTAAGATCATAATTGCTTGCCAGTTCAGTTTACTAAGGCATCAATCCTTTTGGGAAATCTCTGGTCTTATGCTCAATTCCTACAGCGGATAAAAATCTTTGATGACGGATTATAAAGCTTCCCTAAGCCAAAACACGTCTTGCTTAAGTAGCTTTGGTATGCCTTGAAAAACATCTCGAGGAAAAGATGCCTTGAAGAAAAAATCTTGAAAAAATGTCTGCAAT
>NC_088876.1:12222843-12287843 GCF_032884065.1 Artemia franciscana
CATAAGGATAAAAAACTGCTGAACATTTAATGTTTAAAATTTGAAAGATGAACTACTAATAAAAATCGCCGCTGAAACTAAAGTCAATAAACAAAGCAGATATAAAAGTTCTTGTGATTTCTGAAGTGATTAATAGCAAACGATGAAAGGTGTTTCTCTTCCCTGGATTATTCCTTCATAATTTATTTTGAAGGAAACTATAAACAAAAAATTAATATATTTACTTAAATGTATAATATATATTAAATTATATATATAATTAAATATATACTCTACTTTCTCTCAAAGGAAACATTAAGTACTGTTAGACCACTGATAAAAAAAAAAAAAAAAAAAAAAAAAAAAAAAAAAAAAAAAAAAAAATGAACAATCAAAACATGTAAAGCGTATTAAGAGACAATCATTTTCAAACATTTTCTGGAAATTTAACAAAACCCACCTTTATACTTGGGCCTTAAAACATATAGATCATGTGTTAAAATATAATCTGATGACAGCCAAACATGATCCGCCACGCCTTGCAGACACACCTCCTATTGTATCTAACATAAAAAGAAAGAAGAAATATATTCTCTTCTTTTTAAAAAAGAATTTTGCACATCCTGGGATCTGTTTAACGAATCCAAAAGTCATTCCTAACTGTTTTTATAATATTAAATAAAAAAAAAATAAAATTTTTCAACTGAAAGTAAGGAGCAACATTAAAATTTAAAACAAACAGGAATTATGAAGCATAAGAGGGGGGTCGCCACCTCCTTAACACCTTGCTCTTCACGGTAAAGTTTTCAGCACTTTCAAAAAGTTACTTATTGTTCTAATTAAACGACCCTTGCGTTTCAGGAGTCTTTTTTAAAGAATTGGGACAAATTATAAACTTTAACGTAAAGAGCGAGGTGTCAAAGAGGTGGCAACCCCTAATATCAGTAATAATTCTGTTTGTTTTAATTCTTAATGTTGCTCCTTACTTTCAGTTGAAAATACTAGTTTTTATTTTATTTCTGATCGTTTTTTAAATAACGCCAGGATATCTGGCTCCACTTCCACAAAAAAATCCCTTCTACCCTGGACAATTCAATCCTTAAAAAACTTACCCCGGACAATTACCTTTAATATCTCCATATGGTATAGAGAAAGCAAGACATATAAAGAAATTTCGAATAGGAATTCTGGCAAATTCTCCCAGTGTAAAATTTCCCCTGAAAACTTCATCCACTTGAAACCTCCCTCTCCTCGAAAAATTCTCTCCGTAAAAAAACACCCCAGCAGAAAATTCGTCCTCCCCTCCCCACCCTTAATATGTATGCATAAATCCCAATAACAAATACTATACGTAAACAACCGACAAATTTTATAATTTAAAGACCTTACCCCAGGGTCTTTAGGGTCATAGTTGTGGGAAAAGTGGAGGTGATGGCCAATTGTAGAAAAAAGCCAAGACAGATTGTTGAATTAAGTGGGCAGCCCAGTCAAGGGTTAATTTTATCCGTTTGATTGCCGTTGTTACTGTCTGCCATTTATGCTACACCTTTCCGTGCATGTGTGTCCCTTCACAAATGCCAAACTAGAGTCGTACCTGTTGGATCTCCAAAGACATAGTTATTGGGTTTTTTAACTATTCTGAACAAAATAGCTATCTCAAAATTTTGATTGGACAATTTTGAAAAAAAGTGGTGTGGGAGGGGGCCTAGTTGTCCTCTAACTTTTTGGTCACTTAAAAAGGGCACTAAAACTTTTCATTTTCGTTAAAATGAGCCCTATTCCTTCGTTCTTGGCTCAGTGGGTTTATACGCTCACCCCTGCTTAAAACAAAAACCAAAAAAAGACACACTCAAAGCAAATAAACACGCATCCTTAATCTTTATTCTGGTAAAATTTACAAAATTCCCCATTTTGCAGATAGGGGCTTGAAACCTGCACAGTACGGCTCTTTGTTACATTGAATCTGATCGTGTGAGTTTCATTAAATTCTATGACTTCTAGGGGTTAATTCCCCCGTTTTGAAAATTAGACGATTCTTCTCGGGCTCGAGGTTTTTGATGGGCATGACTAAACTTAAAGAAACATACATATTTGGAAGCAGCTTAATGAGCCAATTCTTTTGATATATCTATTAGAAACAAAATCCCGCTTTTTAGAATTACGGTTACAATGGAGCCGGGTCGCTCCTTACTTACAGTTCGTTACCGCGCACTGTTTGATAATCCCAGATATATAAGGAACAAAGGCAACAAAAATGTTTATAGCAAAACTGTTAGAGATTTTTGAGTGTTACTACAGGCTAGGAAATTTATGTTAAAAGAGACTGGTCATTCTGCGGTTTGACGAGAAACAAATCACAATGCAAAAGTCTTTTGTTTTAGAATGTTCAGAAAAATCTGGCGAATAACATAATAAAAATTTGCAAAATCAGAAGCAGTCACTTGATTCCAAAAGTAAAAACTTCGGATCTGGACGGTTTTTTAAGGGTCATACACTATATGTTGGAACTTAACGAGAAAAAATATCAGTTTTAAACTTGCTTTAGCCTTTACTTTCGCCCAAAAACCAGATAAAAGTCAAATTTTGAGGGAAAAGGCATAATTTTTGTAAGTCTACCCTACTAGCTAAATTATACACAAGTGAATTTTTTTTCTACGGGAAATATCAAACAGAGTGGGGGGAAGGGATTTTCTGGTACAATTCGAAAAGCTGCTAGAAATTAAGCATAGAAAACAAACAATTTCAACTGAAAGTAAGTAGTAACATTAAGCTTAAAATAAATAAAATTATTCATTATATGAGGGGACTGCCTGTTCATCATCTCTTGCTTTTAAGGTTGTCAGATAAGCGTGTCTTTTGTTTCCTGAAAGTTTAAACTTTTAGGAAATTTTTAGGGGGATGTTGAGCTAAGCAAAAGATACTCTGTACATAATACTACCACTTTTGCTATTGCTGGCACTGCTACTGCTACTAGTGCTGCTACAACTTCTAGTATAACTACTATTCGCTCTACTACGACTGCTAATACTACTGCTACTACAACTACTACTACTATTAGCACTTCTGAAGCTAAGGATATTGTAGTGAAACTTTTAGAGAGAGTGGAGAAGAATGTTGGGGTGTTAAGAATAGGGAATGTTGCGCATAATTTGCACTTTACTGAAAACTTCATCCATTTTAAATGTATTCACTTTTTAATGTTAATAAATCAGTTGAAATTGTTTGTTTTCTATGCTTAATTTCTAGCAGCTTTTCGAATTGTACCAGAAAATCCCTTCCCCCCCCCACTGTGTTTGATATTTCCCGTAGAAAAAAATTCACTTGTGTATAATTTAGCTAGTAGGGTAGACTTACAAAAATTATGCCTTTTCCCTCAAGATTTGACTTTTATCTGGTTTTTGGGCGAAAGTAAAGGCTAAAGCAAGTTTAAAACTGATATTTTTTCTCGTTAAGTTCCAACATATAGTGTATGACCCTTAAAAAACCGTCCAGATCCGAAGTTTTTACTTTTGGAATAAAGTGACTGCTTCTGATTTTGCAAATTTTTATTATGTTATTCGCCAGATTTTTCTGAACATTCTAAAACAAAGGACTTTTGCATTGTGATTTGTTTCTCGTCAAACCGCAGAATGACCAGTCTCTTTTAACATAAATTTCCTAGCCTGTAGTAACACTCAAAAATCTCTAACAGTTTTGCTATAAACTTTTTTGTTGCCTTTGTTCCTTATATATCTGGGATTATCAAACAGTGCGCGGTAACGAACTGTAAGTAAGGAGCGACCCGGCTCCATTGTAACCGTAATTCTAAAAAGCGGGATTTTAATTCTAATAGATATATCAAAAGAATTGGCTCATTAAGCTGCTTCCAAATATATATGTTTCTTTAAGTTTAGTCATGCCCATCAAAAACCTCGAGCCCGAGAAGAATCGTCTAATTTTCAAAACGGGGGAATGAACCCCTAGAAGTCATAGAATTTAATGAAACTCACACGATCAGATTCAATGTAACAAAGAGCCCTACTGTGCAGGTTTCAAGCCCCTATCTGCAAAATGGGGAATTTTGTAAATTTTACCAGAATAAAGATCAAGGATGCGTGTTTATTTGCTTTGAGTGTGGCTTTTTTTGGTTTTTGTTTTAAGCAGGGGTGAGCGTATAAACCCACTGAGCCAAGAACGAAGGAATAGGGCTCATTTTAACGAAAATGAAAAGTTTTAGTGCCCTTTTTAAGTGACCAAAAAGTTAGAGGACAACTAGGCCCCCTCCCACACCACTTTTTTTTCAAAATTGTCCAATCAAAATTTTGAGATAGCTATTTTGTTCAGAATAGTTAAAAAACCCAATAACTATGTCTTTGGAGATAACATGACCCCCACAACCCCTGGGGTAAGGTCTTTAAATTATAAAATTTGTCGGTTGTTTACGTATAGCATTTGTTATTGGGATTTATGCATACATATTAAGGGTGGGGAGGGGAGGACGAATTTTCTGCTGGGGTGTTTTTTTTACGGAGAGAATTTTTCGAGGAGAGGGAGGTATCAAGTGGATGAAGTTTTCAGGGAAAATTTTACACTGGGAGAATTTGCCAGAATTCCTATTCGAAATTTCTTTATATGTCTTGCTTTCTCTATACCATATGGAGATGTTAAAGGTAATTGTCCGGGGTAAGTTTTTTAAGGATTGAATTGTCCAGGGTAGAAGGTATTTTTTTGTGGAAGTGGAGCCAGATATCCTGGCGTTATTTAAAAAACGATCTGAAATAAAATAAAAAAAACTAGTATTTTCCACTGAAAGTAAGGAGCAACATTAAGAATTAAAACAAACAGAATTATTACTGATATTAGGGGTTGCCACCTCTTTGACACCTCGCTCTTATGTTAAAATTTATAATTTGTCCCAATTCTTGAAAAAAGACTCCTGAAACGCGAGGGTTGTTTAATTAAAACAATAAGTAACTTTTTGAAAGTGCTGAAAACTTTACCGTGAATAGCAAGGTGTTAAGGAGGTGGCGACCCCCCTCTTAAGCTTCATAATTCCTGTTTGTTTTAAATTTTTATGTTGCTCCTTACTTTCAGTTGAAAAAGTTGATTTTTTTTTATTTAATATTATAAAAACAGTTAGGAATGACTTTTGGATTCGTTAAACAGATCCCAGGATGTGCAAAATTCTTTTTTAAAAAGAAGAGAATATATTTCTTCTTTCTTTTTATGTTAGATACAATAGGAGGTGTGTCTGCAAGGCGTGGCGGATCATGTTTGGCTGTCATCAGATTATATTTTACCACAGGATCTATATGTCTTAAGGCCCAAGTATAAAGGTGGGTTTTGTTAAATTTCCAGAAAATGTTTGAAAATGATTGTCTCTTAATACGCTTTACATGTTTTGATTGTTTTTTTTTTTTTTTTTTTTTTTTTTTTTTTTTTTTTTTTTTTTTTTTTTTTACCAGTGGTCTAACAGTACTTAATGTTTCCTTTGAGAGAATGTAGAGTATATATTTAATTATATATATAATTTAATATATATTATACATTTAAGTAAATATATTAATTTTTTGTTTATAGTTTCCTTCAAAATAAATTATGAAGGAAATATCCAGGGAAGAGAAACACCTTTCATCGTTTGTTATTAATCACTTCAGAAATCACAAGAACTTTTATATCTGCTTTGTTTATTGACTTTAGTTTCAGCGGCGATTTTTATTAGTAGTTCATCTTTCAAATTTTAAACATTAAATGTTCAGCAGTTTTTTATCCTTATGAATATTTCCTGTAATGGTACTACGCTAGGATCATAGATAACAAATGTCTTTTAGGCTTGTTTCTGAAACAGTTTATGAACAACTCAAGACCTTTATATCTAAACAGGTATGAAGAAAACCGAATGATCAAAGTTATCTTTAATTTTCTTTTCTTGTGAATTTGGCCAATTGACATCAAAATTGAATGTTTGCTTAAGAATTTTCTTCTTTTTTTACACCTTTTAGTCTTCGATTTTTTTTTCAACAAAAAATCTTAGACAAAACCATACTTTTGTTGTTATATAACAGATAGACAGCTTTTTTACAATAATTAAAATGTCCAATAAATATAAACCTAAAGGGCAACGTGACCACTACAGCCCCTCAGGCAAGGGCTGGGCATAGTGTATATAGCTAATTCTACAAAAAAACCTTTTGTACTAGAAGAAGGGGAACCTGTTTCATCTTGGATGTCCAATTGGCTCAAACGTTCAATAATTGTACTGTGAAGGTAAGGGGATTTAAGATTTGTGGTAGGGGAAAACTGATCCCTAAGATTTGTTCCTCAAATCTATTTTTAAGTTTCTTACACTAGAAGCCTCTATGGGAATACATTTTTTTTCATGTTTATATCATTATAGCTGGCTGCTAGAATGTGACAAGATAGATTGATACAAAGTCTATGCTCAATAGTTGTCTGCTTTGGTAACCTCTGTCGGTAACTAACTGTTTTTTTTTATTTTACAAGAGAAATGGAGGAATTTACCAAATTGAAATTGGAAAAATGTGCTCAGTACTTTTGTCTCTCAAATTTGTAAGCTCTAAAAGCTTCCATGGGAAATAGAATTTCACCGAGTCTAACCCCTTAAAACCAGCTCCTAGAAGGTGACTACAAATATTGATGTAGTTTCTATACTCGATAGTTACCTGCATTATATTCTCTCTATAATACAGAAAAGGAAAATATAGGCTCCTTTTCTTCATGATCAAGTAGTAATAATATGTTATGTTGACCACTTAAAATGAAAGTAGATAGAATTTTAGGTCGCCCTCCTCAAAAATCGAGGATTATTTTTAACCATAACACCCCAAATTGATCAGGAAAATATTTTTAAATTACGAAACGCTCGTAATATCAGAACATCCAAATTGGCCAGCCAGTAAGAACTCTTTCATGCTATTATCAGAAGAGCAGCTGTCCGACAGAAATTAAGTCTTTTACATGATGGAAGCCATCATAAAGGGTTTAACCTAGCGTGCTTGTTTATACATTTTTAGCAAGATGCTTCGATTAGCGGAAGAGTGCATCCAAATTTTAGACGTGGGTAAAAGTGTATGTTTTGCGAGAAAGTAAGATTATTCTATCAATGTGAGATCCATGCAAAAGCATGTACAACCACGGTAATCCCAAAAGTAAAGAGGCCTTAAAGCTTTTTTAAAGATCATTCAAAGAAGTCCTGGCGGGGTAAAGAACTCCTGAACTTTTTTTAAAGACAATCTTAGAAATCCAGGTGGTAAAGAATCCCCTGAAGATTTTTTCATAAAAATATTCAAAGAAAGTCTTAATTAAAGAAGCCCTAAAGGTTTTTAAAGATCAAGCACGGTAATCCTGGAGTAAAGAAGCCCTGGCCCTCATAGTTTTTATAAGAATCAGAGAAACTATGACATCAATCTTAGAAATACTGGGGATAAAGGAGCCCCTGGAGGTTAGTTTAAAGAACGGTCTTAGAAATCCTGAAGTAAAGAAGCCCTGAAGGTTTTTTTTAAAGAAGATTCAAAGAAATTTGAGGATAAAGAAGTCCCGAAGGTATTTTAAAGAGCAATTTTAGAAATCCTGGAGTAAAGAAACCTCTAAAGATTTTTATTAAAGAAAAATCTTGAAAATTTTTAAGTAAAGAAGCTTTGAAGGGTTTTTAAAGGACATATTAAAAAATTCTGGGGGTAAAGAAGTGCTGAAGGTTTTTTAAGAACAGTCTTAGAAATCCTGGGGTAAATTTAGTCCCTGAGGTTTTTATTTAAGGAACAATCTTAGAAATGCTAAAGTAAAGAAGTCCTGAAGTTTTTTTAAGAGCAGTTAAAAAATCCTGGGTGTAAAGAAGCCCCTGAAGGTTTTTTGAAGAACAATGTTAGAAATCCTAAATAAAGTCACGCAAGATTGCATCACCCTCAACTCCTATGATGTAACAAACGCCTGAAAACATTCCCTATGATGCGAACCTGTGTCTCGAGGGGCTCATAGGGATACCTGGCCGGTTGTGTTGACACCCTGGGTGTAGTGGACGCTTATATTCCGGGGGTACTGGCCGTTTAAAATTTTTGAGGCATCACTACTAGTGTTATTCAACCATAGTTCTCAGTTCCAAATCTCTAAAGGTTTTACATTAATTGAAAAAAGATTTATGGTGTCTCATCAAAATTATGATTTTTTAACTTGAGAAATACCTGAAAATTTTAAAAGGAGTTTTATTTTCTATAAGGTTAAATCCACTTGTAACATAAAAAGAGAGACAAGAGAGAATAAACGCCAATAAGCTAACAGTTTTGAACATAACCAGTTACATAATGCCTAACGTTTAGGAAAGCATTTCGAAACATTTAAAAAGTTGTTGGTCTATTTCAGGGCCCCTCAACACCTTCCCCTTCCAAGCATTTGCGTTTTGACCTTTTACCAGGGAATAACTCTTGAAAGTTCAAGCCAATTTGACACCCAAGATGAAACAGGTTCCTTTTCTTCTAGCACAAAACGAATCTTTGAAGAATTTGCAATCTGCTCCCTGCCCAACCCTTGCCTCAGGGCCCCTACGTTGCCCCTAGATTTATGTTTATTGGATCAAAAACTGTCTATCTGTTTTATAACAACAAATGTATGGTTTTCTTTAGGACTTTTTGTCGAAAAAAAATCCGAAGACTAAAAGGTATAAAAAAACAAGGATATTCTTAAACCAACATTTTATATTGTAGCCAATTGGCCAAATTCACAAGAGAAAGAAAATTAAAGACATGATTTCGATCATTCAATTTTCACCATTTTAGATATAAAGGCCTTAGGCTGTTTATCAACTCTTTCAGAAACAAGCCTAAAAGACGTTTGTTATCTATGATCTTAACATAGTACCATTACAGGAAACATTCATAAGCATAAAAAACTGCTGAACATTTAATGTTTAAAATTTGAAAGATAAACTACTAATAAAAATCGCCGCTGAAACTAAAGTCAATAAACAAAGCAGATATAAAAGTTCTTGTGATTTCTGAAGTGATTAATAACAAACGATGAAAGGTATTTCTCTTCCCTGGATATTTCCTTCATAATTTATTTTGAAGGAAACTATAAACAAAAAATTAATATATTTACTTAAATTTAAAATATACCCTTTACATTCACTCAAAGGAAACATAAAGTGATGTTAGACCACTGAAGAAAAAGTAAAAAAATGATTATTTTGAATAATCAAACACGTAAAATGTAGTAAGCGATAATTATTTTCGGACATTTTCAGGACATTAATAAAACACCTTTATTTTTGGATCCCAAAAAATATAGATTATGGGGTGAAATATAATATGATGACAGCGAAATTTAATCCGCCACACCTTACAGAGACACATTCTATTGTGGTTGATGCAAAAAAATGGATTTTGCTCATCCTAAGATCCGCTTAAAGAATCATAGTCATTCCAACCTAATTTTTATGATTTCCACTTCCACAGAAAAATCTCCTCCCCATGGAAATATACTCAGGACAATTCAATCCTGGAGAAAATTTATCCAGGACAATTACCTTAACATATCTGCATATAAAACTGAATCGGTAAAGAAAAAGCAAGACATATAAAGAAATTTTGTATAGGAATTCTGGAAAATTCCCCTTAGTGTAGTATTTACCCTGAAAAGTTCGCCCCCAGGAAACTTCCCTCTCCATGGAAAATTCTACCCATGAATAATCATACCGGCAGAAAATTCGTCCTCCCATACCCACCCTAAATATGTATGCGTACATCCCAATAACAAATACCATTTGAAAGCAATGGGCAAATTTTATAATTTTAATACGGTTCCCCAGGGGCTGGGGGGCGGTCATGTTGTCTTCCAAGACATAGTTATTGGGCAATTCAACTCTGTTGAACAAAATAGCAATCTAAAAATTTTGATAGGACGATTTTGGGAAAAAAGTGGCATGTGAGGGGCCTAGTTGCCCTCTAATTTTTCTTGGCCACTTAGAAAGGCACTAGGACTTTTTATTTCTATTAAAATGAGCTCTCTCCCGACATGCTATACCCAGTGGGTCGATACGATCACCCTTGGGGAAAACAAAACCAAAACCAAAAAAAAAGGAAAAAAAATCACGCATCCATGATTTTTCTTCTGATAAAAATTGCAAAATTCAACTTTTTAGCAGATAGGAGCTTAACCTCTACAGTAGAATTCGTTGATACGTTGAATCTTATGGTGTGATTTAAATTAAATTCTATGACCTCTAGGAGGTGTTTCCCCTTTTTTTCAAAATCAGACAAATTTTCTCAGGCCCGCACCATTTGATGGGTAAGACTTAATGAAACCTACATATTTGGAATCAGCATAATAAGCCAATTCTTTTCATTTATCTATTGGTTTCAAAATTCCGTTTTTTGGAATTAGTTACCATGAACTGTAGGATAATCCCAGATATACGAGGAACAAAGGCAACAAAAATGTTTATAGCAAAATTGTTCGAGATATTTGAGTATCTCTACAGGCTTGGAAATTGATGTTAAAAGAGTCTAGTCGTTCTGCGGTTTGTTGAGAAACAAATCGCAATACAGAAGTCCTTTTGTTCTAAAATGTCCGGAAAAATCTGGAGAATAACATAACAACAATCCAAAAAATGGAAAGCAGTTAGTGTATTCCAAAATTAAAAATTTCGGCTCTGGAAGGTTTTCTAAGGGTCTTATACCATATATTTGAGCCTACCAAGAAAAAATATCAGTTTTAAATTGCATTATCCTTTAGTTTCGCCCAAAATAACACACAAAAGCCAAATTTTGAGGAGAAAAGCATGTTTTTTGTAAGTCTGAAATACGTTGTAAGTCTGACTTTATGTTACAATTCTTAAAGATAGACTGCTGTAACGCAAGGGCAGTTGTATTTGAATAAGAAGTTTTTTTTAACTTTAAGACTTAATCCTTAGCAAAGAGAAATGAGGATGACAACAAATATTCCTTTCGTTGCCAAACGGATGTATGAGCAATTTCTCAGGGTCAGCTTAGAGTATTTAATTGAAACTTTCAAGGTGTGTTGAGCGGGATGTTTAACCAATCAAAAGGCACTGTACATGCTGCTACTACCATTACTGCTGCTTCTTCTTCCTATTAGTACTAGTACCACTGCTATTAAGACTATTACTACTGGGGTTAGGGTTTTGAAGATGAAACTTTCAGGGAACACTTAAGGGGATATGCCACAAAATCAAAACACACTCTGTAACTGCAGATTGTCAAATGAGTGCACCATTTGTTTCCTGTGAAACTTTCAGGAAATGTTTAGGGGGATGTTGAAATAAGCAAACAATACTATGTATATACTACTACTACTTTTGCGATTACTGGTACTCTTACCTCTACTACTGCTACTACAACTTCTACCATAACTACTATTACCTCTATCATGACTGCTAATACTGCTTCTACTGCAACAACTACTATTTTTAGCATTTCTGAAGCTGTGGCTATCGTGGGGAACCCTACAGGGAATGTAGAGAAGAATGCTGGTATGTTCGTAAGAGGGAATGTTGCCTTCTGAAAACCAAAACATAATTTTCACTTTACTGAGGACAAAATCCACCTTAAATTTTCACTTTTTTAACTTTATTAATCAGGAAACATTAAGGCCTTAATGAATAAATACCAGTGTATCTGAATATAACTGTCAATCCAGATTCATTTGGTTTTCTCAAAGTGAAATTATGTTCGGGTCTTCAGAAGGCATCGGGTGTGTCAACCCTACTCGTGTTTATTTCCGCTCGATTTTAGTTTGACTCGGTTATTTATTGTAATTTCTGTTGTTGTTGTTGTTTTTTTTTGTTTTTTTTTGGGGGGGGGGGGTTCCCCATATTCATTAATGGTGATTTGTATTAGTTTTATCCTTAGAACATTATTTAACCTTATTTCTGCTTATTTTTGGTTTAATGGATCTCTTTACTTTTCTTGGAAAAACTAATTTCGTGGAAAAAATTTTATTAAATTAATTTCTGTTCGTTTTTTACTGGCAAAGTTTTTTTTTCATGGAAAAAAAATTATTTTTTAAGTATTTTCGGTTTTAAGCCCTTTGACATTCAGCTTCAAACACCAAACTGCTCCTAAGATACTGCCGATATACCTTTTTAGCAACCTGCATGGAAACGGTGTGTTGTGATACAGTTCACCTTCCCTCTCAATATTCCCTGAAAATTTTACCTTCATGCCCTAGGGCACAGTTGTAAATGTAGTCACACTAGTAGTATTAGTATTAGTAGTTCTAGTAGTAGTAATAATAGCAACATCAGTAGTAATAGTAACAGCAGTAATATTAAATACTACCTTTTGTTCCATTGAAAATCCCGCTCATTGAGTCCTGGAAGTTTTAAGTTAATACAATTAGCTGTTACTATGACATTTTTGATATTCCCTGTTGATAACCTGTATATTGATACACTTCTTGAAAATTTTATTTCGATAGTCTTGGCCATACAAGTAGTTGCAGTAAAATTTGTAGTTGGAACAGTAGTAGTAGTAATAGTAGCAGTAGTAGTAGCAGAAGTAGTAGTAGTAGTAATAGTGGTTGTGGTAGTAGTAGTAGTAGTAGTAGTAGTAGTAGTAGTAGTAGTAGTAGTAGTAGTAGTAGTAGTAGTAGTAGTAGTAGTAGTAGTAGTAGCAGTAGTAGTAGTATAGTAGTAGTAGTAGTAGTAGTAGTAGTAGTAGTAGTAGTAGTAGTAGTAGTAGTAGTAGTAGTAGTAGTAGTAGTAGTAGTAGTAGTAGTAGTAGTAATAGTAGTAGTAGTAGTAAAAGTAGTAGTAGTAACAGTAGTAGTAATAGTAGTAGTAGTAGTAGTAGTAGTAGTGGTAGTTGTAGTAGTAAAGGTAGCAGTGGTAGTAGTTTTAATAGTAGCGTTCACATTTTGTCTTTTAGTCAATTGATCGTGTCTTTTAAGCATTCTCTGAAAGTTCTAACTTAATACTGAAATCTATTCTCGAGATACGCTCTTTTGACAATCTGCATTCACATACTTTTTTTTTATTTAGTTCAAAATTCCCCTCAAAATTGTCTCAAATTTTCACCTTCATACACTTAGCAGTAATAGTACTAGTTTCATAGTAGTAGCGATAGTAGTAGAGAAGTAGTTGCAGAATTAGTAGTATTAACAGTAGTATTAGCAGTATTAATAGCAGCAGTAGTATGTCCATGCTTCCTTTCGGTCTGTTGAACATCCCCCTCGTAACACCCCGGAAGTTTCATCTTGATACGGTAAGCCGTTCCAAAATACTACTTATCTGCCCTATTGACCCCTTTTGACGCCCTCTTCATCTTAGTAATCTTAGCCCAAAAGTACTTGCAGTTAAAGTAATAGTTGGAATAACTTATTAGGAGTAGTAGTAGTAGCAGCAATAGCAGTAGTAGTTATAGTAGTAGCAGTAGTAAGCAGAATCTCTTCATTGCATGTGAGCGGGCCCATATTCTGATGTGCTATTGGATTTGCTAGTTTTTATTGGAGTTACCAATGCCTCATATTTCCTCAATCTATACCAGCGGGCTCATATCCCAATATGCTATTGCAGTTGCTAGTCCCTTGTATCCACCTAAACTTTTAAGACAGCCATAATATTTTCTGAAAACATTACTTGCCTATTTTCTCAATGAAACATTACATTTGGTACAAGCAGAGCTCATAAACATGGCGTTATCTCAATTTCCAGATGATCAGAAAATTCCTGGATACTTTTAAGCGCCAAATATTTAACCAAAGTCATAGACGGCATTATTGTTAAATACAGCTATAGATGACGGAACGTGTTCTTTTCCAACGACACATTTTTTAACTTTTAAGCAAATTTCCATTGATTTTATGAAATCTATGTCTGATACATGAACCGAATATGAGACCCATTATTTCGTATGGTAAAAGAACAACTCGTTACTCGACAGAGCCAAATATCCATGGATGATACTATGTTCTTAGAAGTACATTCTAGGCAATCAATGTATTGTTTCTGGGATGCTATATTGCTAGCCCACTGATGTTAAGCGTCACAATATCGTAACAAGTTAACTGCAAAATTGATTTCTCAATTGGAGTAGGATATACGGTAAATGTTATGAGTGATCTGTTTCCGGGCACCTTTTTTTGCATCATTCCATGAATTTGCATATCACATACGATTTGAGATGCGTACTGGACAGACATATTCTTTTGATGGTTAATGAAACTTGTTTCGATTTCTAAAAATTGTAATGACTACAACCAAGCAGGTATCCTTTTTGTAGTGTAATGGTTCTGAGGACACTGATTTTCAATTATCGGACTTGCGCTTGAGTTTGGATCCTAGAGATCCCCTTCAGAGCCCTGAGTTTCCCTCCAGGACCCCATATCCCCCTCCAGGACCCATATAACCTCCCTCCGATTTTTTGAACTTCGAATTTTTAACTGAATCTTTTTAATTATTTGTTATGTCTTAAAATCACATTAAATATACTTAAACAGAAAAATTCGCTTGTGATATTTAAAAAATACGACATGAAGATGATATAAATATGTCAGTCTTGATTTTTTTATTTGAAAAATAATACTTTAGTGACATTCTTGGACATAAAATTTTCTTGGGACTTAAATTTTTTACACAAAGGAACACAGTCACATATATCATTTAAGAATATCCTAACTGCCAGTTAAAGCAGAAGGTTTCACAGGAATGTGTTCCAAATCTACTCCTTGAACAAAAGGACATGCTTCGAAGTGTTTCATATGTTCATCTAGTGACATATCCCCCTTTTTACAGTTTCCTACCACGCCTGTACAAAAACACACTGAACCTGGTAAACGTGGCCAACAAAAAAGAATCAAATTTTAGCAAATTCTCTGGTATCAAAGAAACCCTTCGACCACATTCCATTAAACGTCCTTAGTCTAACATTTTAAAAGCACTAACTTCTTCCTGTGACAGTAAATGTCAGGGGGTATACCTTGGTAGTTCCAGAAGAAAATTAATATAGTTTTGACTATAGCTTCTTGATCCCACGTATTGCTCAAAAATGTCATAGCCTCCAGTTAAAGCAGGAGATTTCTCTGAACTGTTCCCCACATCAACTCCTTGGACAAAAGGACATTTCAAAGTCTATTGTATGTTCATCTAAAGGCAAATCACCTTCTACCCAGTTTCCAACCACACCGGCACAAAAAGCACCTTGAACGTGGTAACTGTAGCCAGCAAAAAAGAATCCAGCTTTTGCAAGTTGATTGGTATCGATAAAATGTCTGGCCACCTTCCATTAAATGTGCTAAGTCTAATATTCTCTTGTTTAAGAGCACTACCTTCTTCTTGTAAAAGTAAAAGTCGAGAGATATACCTTGGTGGCTGAAGATGAAAATTAATATAGTTTTGTATGACTTATTGATTTCATTTATCGCTCAAAAATGTCATAGCTTCTAGCTAAAGCAAGAGGTTACACTGGAATTTCCCCACGTCAACTCCTTGAACAAAACTGTATGTTTCATAGTGTTTTCTATGTTTATCTATAGACACATCGCCATCTTCCCAGTTTCCAACCCTACCTGTACAAAAAGCACAGTGGACCTCCTCACTGTGGCCAAAAAAGAATCCATCTTTTGCGGTTTTTTGGTATCAGTGAATTTTTTTACCACATTCTAATAAATGTCCTTAGTCAAACATCCTCATGTTTAAGAGCAATACATTTTTCTTGTCCAAGATTTTTAGGATGATAAATTTTACAACTTGTTTATCAAGATATGTGCAACAACGCGATACCTATTCATTGAAAGTTGTTCCTTGTATCATTCCAGTGCACAATTAATATTGATGGAAAACGTACAATAAACAAACTAGGGCAATGACAAAGCACAGGGTACTAATGAGACAGCCGTATGAAAAACAAATCCAAAAATCATGTTCCCCAAAGATGTGTTTTAGTTTCTCGCTGAGTACTAAAAATTAATAAAAGCACTTTTGAGTACAACAAACTTAGCTAGCTGCTAAATTCGGAGTGTTTTAGTTAGTACCCGTGTATACAAAAGATTGATAAATGTAATTTTGAGTACAACAAAATCAGCTAGTTAGGAAATTCCGAGTGTTTAAGTTTCTGACTAAGCATCGAAAATTTTTGGCTGCAACAAACTCCACCAGTTGGTAAATACCGAGTGTTTTACAGTTGCTAACTGAATATCATATGTTCAATGAAATCAGCTAGTTGGTAATTTCCGGATGTTTTAGTTGCTAACTGAATATAAAAAATTTAATAAAAGCACTTTTGAGCACAACAAACTCAAATAGTTGACAAAATCCGAGGGTTTTAGTAATTGACCGATTATCAAAAATAAAAAAAGCAGGTTAGAATACAACAAATTGAGCTAGGTGATATGTTCCGAGTGTTATAGTTAATGGCTGACTACCAAAAATTTAACAAAAGCACTGTTAAGTTCAACAAACTCAACTAGCTGATAATTTCAGATAGTTTTGGTTGCTGACTGACTAACAAAAAATTATGAAAGCACTTATGAGCATCAAAGATCAGATAATTAATAAATTTAGAATGTTTTCATTAGCTGGCTGAGTACCAAAAAATTTCATGAAAGCACTTTTGAGTACTGCAAACTCAACTAATTGGTGAATTCCGGCTGTTTTAGTTGCTGACTGAATATCAAAATTTAATAAAGTGCTCTCGAGCACAACAAAATCAGCTAGTTGATAATTTTATTCTTATTTTTGTAGCTGACTGAATATAAAAATTAAATAAAAGCACTTCAGTGTACAACAAACTCAGACAGTTGATAAATTTCATCTGTTTTACTTGCTTGTAGAGTACCAAAAGTGTAATTAAAGCACTTTGAGCACAAAAAACTCAGCTAGTTAATAAATTCCGAGTATTTTAGCTGCTGGCTGAGTTCCAAAAAAGTTAATTAACGCACGTTTGAGTGCAACAAACCCAACTGGATGGTAAATTCCGAGTATTTTAGTTACTAACTGAATATCAATTATTTTGTAATAGCGCTCTTGAATACGTAAAAATCAACCAGTTGGTAATTTCCAAGTGTTTTCGTCACTTAGTCAATATAAAAAATTTAATAAAAACATTTTTGAGTACAACAAACTCAACTAGTTACTGAAATCCATGTGTTTTAGTTGCTGATTTATCATGAAAAAATTCAATAACAGCACCTTCGAGTATAACAAATTCAGCTTGTTGATGAATTGTGAATGTTATAGTTACTGACTGACTACCAAAAATTTAGTAAAAGCACTTTCGAGAATGACAAACTTAGCTAGTTGATGAATTCCATATGTTTTACTTAGCGAGTAGCTATAAAAGAATAAATAAATATTTGTAAATAAATATTAAATATATTTGTAAATAAATATTAAATAAATATTTGAGCACAACAAACTCAGCTAGCTGGTAAATTCAGTGTGTTTTAGTTGCTGACTGAGTAACAATAACTTAATGAAAGCACTTTTGATGACATAAAAACAAAACTAATTGGTGAATTCCAAGTGTTTTAGTTACTGACTTAATATCAAAAATTCAATAAAATTCAAATTCAATAATAATTCAAAAACGCTTTTTGGTATAAAAACTCTGCAAGTTGATCAATTCTGTGTGTTTTAGTTGCTGACTGAATTAAAAAAAAAATAATAAAAACACTTTTGTGTAAAACAAATTCACCAGTTAATAATTTTTGTTTGTTTTACTTGCAGGCAGAGTACCAAACATCTAATGAAATCACTTTTTAGTACTGAAAACTCAATTAGTTGATAAATTCCGAGTCTTTTAGTTGCTTGCTGAGTATCAAAAAGTTTAATTAAAGTATGTTTGAGCACAACAACACAACCGGTTGGTAAATTTTGAGTTTTTAGTACCTAACTGAATATTAAATATTTTATAAAAATAAGTTTGAGTACTAAAACTCATCTAGTTGGTAAATTCCGAGTGTTTTAGTTGGTGATGGAGTACCAAAAAGTTAATAAAACGCCTGTTGAGTACAATAAACTGAGCTAGTTGATAAGTTTTAATGTTTTACCTACCGACTGGATATTAAAAATTTAGTAAAAAAAATTTTTATGCACAACACTCAGCTATTTAATACATTTTTAGTGTTTTAGTTGCTGACTGAGCAACAAAATTTTAATGAACGTACTTTTGAATACAAAAAATACATCTAATTGATCAATTCCGTATTTTTTTTTAAATGAGAAATGACGTGGCGAATGTATGCTTGTCATTATTTTTTTTCTTTGTTAAAGACGAACAGATTGTTTTTGGGTGTTAGTTCGCATGTAATCAGCAGTATTAGAGTCAATTTAAAATGAATAGAGTAAAACAAATTGAAGTTTTGCTACCTTAGATTTTTTGTAGCAGTTAACTTTATGTAACAAAAGCAGTTAACTCAATGTAATCTAGACTATCAGAAAAGTGCACCAGCAGATTTAGCATATGAGAAAACCCCACTCTAGAGGTTTCAAGCTCCTACATACAAAATGGGGAATTTTACATTTTCGGCCCGAAAGAAGATCATGGATGTGTGTGTGTTTTTTTTTCAGGGCTGATCATTTTGAACTACTAGTCCTAAAAGATCGAGAGAGGCCTCATATGATTGGAAATCAAAAGTTTTAGGTGCCCTTTTATGTGACAAAAAATATTGGATGGCATCTAGCCCCTCTCCCATGCCCCTTTTTCCCCCAAAGTTGCTCAGTCAAAATTTAGAAATATCGATTTTGTACAGTATAGGCGAAATATCTAGTAGCCAAATCTTTGAGGATTACTTGACCCCCACAGTCCCTAAGGGAAGAGCGACAAGCTATGAACTTTACCCATAGTTTACATATAGTATTGGTTATTGGTAAATATGCAGACATTTTTAGGGAGAGGGATCGTTCTGTATGATTTTTCCATGGAGGATTTTTTCGCGGTTGAGGATATTTTCTATAAAGGGGGAGCTGGATTTCCTTGCATTATTTAAAAAACGAGCAAAAATTAAAGCAAAAACCTTACTTTTTACCCTAAAGTTTTTTTGAAGTTTTAGAACATCTTATTCTTCTAATTAAACGGCCCTGTGTTTCGGGAACCATTCTCAAACGATTGGAACAAAAAGTGAAACTTTAGCCTAAAGAACGAGGTATTGAGAAGTGGACAAAACCCCTCATATACTTAATAATTTCTGTTGATTTTCAGTTTTAATTATTTTCCTTACTTTGAATTGAAAAAAAAACTTGTTTTGTTTATTTAATAATACATTGAAGCCTTATGGCTCTTTACCATCTGCTAAGCTATAAAATTAGTTCTGACTTAAATTGGTGAGAAGAACTTTCAAATTCCCTTCTAATGAACAGCCGAAATTATCCGGGGGGAATATGGAGGATTTTTCCGTGGGAGTTTCCTCATGGGAAAAATTCCCTCCTGGTGTGAGATGCTTCGTTCCGCAGGGGTAAAATTTCGATGAAAAATTTTCCGGGGGGAATTTTCAACAGAGAAGGAGTAATTTCTCCGGGGGAACTGCTAGCTTTAAATAGTTCAAATAAAGTAGTATCTGTTATCCTAGCATTCACATGATAATTTATTTATTTATTGTATTTATTTATTGAATTTATTTCTTTTTTGTATTCATTTCGAGTTTCATTTACTCATTGATACTAATTCGTGTTCGTTTTTAGCTTGTATTATTATAGGGCTCTGTCCTGATTGGTGCTTGGATTTTGCCACTCCCCCCCCCCTCCTCCGGGAAAACGCCCCCCAAAAAATACTAAAACGAACAGAAATTAAAATGAATATTGAATTCAAACTTTAAATAAACAGAAATTACCACAAACAGGAGTAGTAGGGCTACAGCCTGCTAAATCTTTTAGATGTCTTGGCATCATGGTCATTTTTCTGAAATCAAAATATTTTTTTGTATTCCTTGGTTCCTTGACAAATAAAAAAGCCATAGTTCAAAATACATGTTATTTTCGTTAAAGTGCAAGTAATCCTATGGTTACTAAAAGGTCTAGGGGGCCATAGCTTTACTCCTATTTATAATGATTTTTTATTCGTTTAGAGTTTGAATTGATTCCTTTTGTTCTAGGATGTTTGGTGTTATTTCAACTGGAAGTAAAAATCAATATTAAAACTTGACACGACCAGAAATTATTACGTGTAGGAGGTAATCACCCCCTCCTCAAGACCTCGCTCTTCACACTTAAGTTTTTGTACCTTTAAAAAAGCTTCTTATTCTTCTACATAAACGAAACTTTATTTCAGGGGTCTTTCTCAAAGACTGTTACGTTATTCAAACTTTAGTGTAAAGAACAATGTGCTGAGGAGGGACTTACCCCCTCTAATATTTAATACTTTCTGATCGTCTTAAGTTTTAGTGTCGCTCCTTACTTTCAGTTATTTTTTTATTTAATTTCTGATTGCTTCTTATATGATGTATGTATAATAATAATAATAATAATAATAATAATTTATTCCAGAAAAAGCCCGTGGGCCATAGGAAAATTACATAACAAAAAACAAACAACAAATTAACTGAATTAAATTAATACTATTTAAAGAAAACGCTCCCGATGTGCCGCTGCAATCCTTACAAATCTTGCTATCCTTTTAATACTCAGGAAATTTGTCTCTTTCATTCTATCTACCATCCGTATCTCATTCAATTTTTCTTTACCACACATCTCTCGCCTCCAATCATTCAATTCGACATTCACACAAAAAATGTATTCAACTTTCATCCTGAGATCCACACATAGGACAAGCAATAGATTCTACCTTCTCCCCTTTTCTGCCTTGATACTTTCTTTTCTCCCCAATCAAAAATCCATTTCCCCTCCAATCCAAATAAGCTTTCAAATCCTCTCTACTTAACCCAGCCTTCCAAAATACCTCCTCCCCCCAACTACCCTTTATCTGTCTATGCAATTTTAACGACCCTGAACGATCCAGACTTGCCCACGATATCTGTATTTCTTGGTTCTTCAACCTCTCTTGTACCTCCCTTATTACTATTTCCTCCATATCCATAATCCCCTTTCCTTCATTCCACCATTCCCCTAATCCACACTTATCTAATATATCCTTAATCTCCGCCAGCCACCCTGTTTTACTATTCTGTCTCAATGCCTCTAAGTATGCTGCCTTTGTTACCGTAAATCTCTGCATACCCAGTATCCTAACCCAATATATCACCATGGTCACTAGCCTCATAGATCGCAGCGATACTAGCCCTAAATCCCCCTGGATTACCAAATTACTAAACGAATCCCATAGTCCTAACATCCTCTTATAATATCTCATCATAACCACCTCAAGTTTTGGACCTTTCCGATAGCCCCAGATCTCTTAATGCATCGCCGGTACTATCTTACTTGTCCAAATCCTCTTATGTACTCTAATATCTCTCAAGCGTCTAAGACTACTCCTCGATATTTCACCGCTAATATACCTCCCCCTTGCATTCGCTAGATTCAGATGCCCACTGAATTTCCCATTACTAGTAAACTTTACCGCAAGATAAACAAATTAATTATTCACTGGTATAGTTTCACCTTTAAAGAAAGAATTCACATCTTCACTTTCCATGGCTTTACGACCAACTACCATCACCACTGACTTCGATGTTTTCAGGATTAACTTCTTCTCTTCCAAATAAACCTCCGTAATCTATATCTATCTTCTTCTATATATATAAAAATAAGTTGTCTGTCTGTCTGTCGAATGACGTCATCTTTGTGTGTCGACTGACGTCATGTTTGTCGACTGACGTCATTATAAGGATTGAGCTGTATGTCGTCATGAAGTTGTTTGTTGACTGACGTCATGTTTTTCAACTGATGAAATTACAGACCGGGACACCGGGACACAAATGATGACCAGGACACCGGGACACAGGGAATATAAATGACGACCGGGACACTCAAAGTGAAATTACAGACTGGGACACCGGGACACAGGGAATATAAATGACGACCGGGACACAGGGACACAACCTCAACGGGGACGCCAGGGGCACTGGGGGCATATATAAATGACGACCGGGACACAGGGATTGTTCGAAGAGAAATTACAGACCGGGACACCGGGACACAAATGACGACCGGGACACAGGGAATATAAATGACGACCGGGACCGGGACACAGGGAAACAACTACAGCGGGGACGCCGGGGGCACAGGGGGATATATAAATGACGACGGGGACAATGTTCGATTAGCAATCACCATCAACAAAGCTCATGGGCAATCATTACGACTGGGACACTCAAAGAGGAATACAGACTGGGACACCGGGACACAAATAACGACTGGGACACCGGGACACAAATAACGACTGGGACACCGGGACACAGGGAATATATATAAGAATAAGTTGCCTGTCTATCTGCCGAGTGACGTCATGTTTGTGTGTCGACTGACGTCATTATAAGGATTGAGCTGTATGTCGTCATGAAGTTGTTTATCGACTGACGTCATGTTTGTCGACTGACGAAATTACAGACCGGGATACCGGGACACAAATGAAGACCGGGACACAGGGAATATAAATGACGACCGGGACACAAGGACACATCTACAACGGGGACACCGGGGGCACAGGGGGGATATAAAAATGACGACGGGGACACAGGGAATGTTCGATTAGCAATCACCATCAACAAAGCTCAAGGGCAGTCATTAGAATAATCAGGTATAGATCTGAATACAGATTGTTTTTCCCATGGACAATTATATGTTGCATGTTCAAGAGTCGGTAAACCTGACAATCTATTTATATGCACAGACAATCGGACAGCAAAGAATGTTGTATATTCGCAAGTTTTACGTAGTTTAAAACATATATATATCTAAAACATACATATATATATCCTAAAAGGGAAAGTAAACCCGGCTAGGAAAGTGTGTGCCAATAACCCTGGTACGATACGTCACTCCTACTCATTTCCTAGAATCCTTCTTGCGAATGTAAGGTCACTAGTAAATAAAATGGAGGAACGACAAATTATTCTTGGCAAAAACCAGATTGATATTGCTTGCCTTACAGAAACATGGTCTGCTACAGAAGATTCTTGCTCGATTCCTAATTATGACTCCCATTTTAAGCCCAGATTGGACAAAGATGGTATTCCTCTATCTCATGATGGAATAGTTGCTTTTTTTGTAAGTGTACCCTCCCAAATCGGATTCTATCATTTTCTGAAATAGAGAACAACTCCAAAACTGAAGTTTTATGGCTCTGGACCAGACCCAAAAACCTCCCAAAAGACGTATCTTGCATGATTTTTTGTATTATTTATTACCCTCCCCGTAGTGGATTTAAGAAGGAGCTGACGGCATATCTGCAACTTTATACTGACAGAATTACCCTATACCCCTATGCTGTAATTACAATACCCCTATGCTGCAATTACATTATATGGTGATTTTAATGAGCTAGACCAAAAGTGGCTTAGCGCTGCTCTTAATCTTGACCAGGTAGTAAAGTCACCTACACGCAGTGATAAAACCGTAGACTTGATTTTTACCAACGTTGAAGATTACTACTGTGCCCCGAAAATAGCCCCTCCATTAGGGGCAAGTGACCATCTATGCATCTTTTGGACCCCTTTATCATCCTTTCCCCCTAAACCATTGATCAGTTATTCATTTAAAGTTATTCAGCTATTCAGTTATTCAAAACTTAGCTCCAAATCCTGGGCCAATATCCTATGTCTTACCAATGGTGATGAAATGGCTTCTAAGTTTTCAGCTGAACTTTTCCAGTTATACTGTGACACCTTTCCAGTGAAAAAAGTCAGTTACAAATCCAGTTGTAAACCATGGATAAATAAAAAAATTTGTGCCTAATAAATGAACGGGATAGACTCTTTAAGGAAGGATTTTTCCAGGAATCTCGAAAACTTCGAAACATTATTATTAGTGAAATTCGTAAAGCAAGAAAAGAGCATGGTGCTCACGTGCTCAATTGATTGTGAAATGTGCCCATTATTTAAGTGTACCTCTAACTGCAATTTTTAACCAATCTCTTGTAGATGGTATTTTTCCAGTGTGTTTTAAACGAGCTATTATGTCACCTATACCAAAAAACAAGACCCCAAAAGTCCCCTCTGACTTAAGACCAATATCAAAAACCTCTATTTTCTCTAAAATTTTTGAAAGTTTTATTTACAATTTCCTCTTTGATGATATTCAAGATAAAATTAACCCAAATCAGTTTGGCTTTAGGCCGAATCATAGCACCACCCATTGTTTATGTTATATACTTGACACTGTTTTTAAACATCTTGAGTTAAGTAGTTCCTACGTTGAGGCTGTTTTTGCTGATATTAGTAAAGCCTTTGACAACTTGGATCATCAGACAGTTATTGATAATGCAAGGGCTTTAGGTGTAAGAGATTTTGTTTTACGTATAGTAGCTAGTTTATTATCTGGTCGTGAGCAATGTGTAGTCCTCCCTAACGGAGATTCATCTGGTTTTACCTCAATTTCCCGTGAAGCACCCCAAGGGACTAAATTGGGTCCTTTAGCATTCTTAATTGTTTTTAACAATGTTTTACCAAACTTTGACAACACTTTTGAATTTGCGGATGATTTGACATTACTTAACCTTTGTCAAACCTCAAACACTTTGGGCGTTAAACTTGACTCACTCATTAACAACTTAAAGAATGATCTTGCCAATGTTAAACTCAATCTGAGCATACCGAAAAGCAGTTTAATGCTATTCTCCTTTTTAAAAAATATACCCCCAATCAATAATTACCTTTGCATCCCAAACTTAAACATGGTTAAGCTACTTGGTGTGCACTTGGACAATGACCTCAAATGGAAATCTCACTCTTTTCACTTATTTAAAACAGGTGGTTTTCTCCTTAGATCTTTCTCCCTTCTTAAACGGTTCTCCATATCAATCCAGAACCTTAAAATAATTTATTGTTCTTATATAAGACCTTGTCTTGAATATGCTTGCCCTGTCTGGCACCCTGGACTGACCAAATCCCAATGTTCTAATTGAATCTTGGGGAATTTTACCCCCCAGACAATTCCCTTAACATTTCCATGCATAACATTGAGTAAACACGAAAGCAAGACAGAAAAGTACTTCGTGTAGAAATTTTGCCGAATTCCCCCAGTGCAAACTTTACCGTGAAAAGTTTCACCTTCTGGAATCTTCCCCACGGAAAATTCCCCCGGTGGAAAATCCCTCAGCAAAAGATTGGCCCGTCAACCCGAAAAATATATGCATACTTCCCAATAACAAATACTATACAAAAACAATGGGCGAATTGTATAATTTAAATACGTTTCCCGAGTGGCTGTGGGGGCCATGTTATCTCAAGAGGTATAGTTATTGGGCCTTTCAACTATGATGAAAGAAAAGGGCTATCTCAAAATTTTGATTAAATAATTTTGGGTGAAGGGGCGTGGGAGAGGGCCTAGTTACCTCCAATCATTATGACAACACTAGAACAACCAAAAACAACACTAGAACTATTAATTTTCGTTCGAATAAGCCCTCTTCCGACGTTCTAGGACCACAGGATCGATACGGTCAACCCGGAGAAAAAAATTAATACAAATAAATACGCATCCGTGATCTTTCTTTTGGAAAAATGTTAAATTCCACATTTTTGCAAATATGACCTTGAAATTATACATTAGGGTTTTCTGATATGCGAATCTGATGGTTTGATTTTCATTAAGATTATTTTAGTTTTAGGGGTGAATCCTTTTTCAAAAATCAGGCAGACGTTCTCAGGCTCGTAGCCTTTGAGGGGTAAGACTAAACTTAATGAACATTATTTGATATTGGCATATTTAGAATTGGCATGAAAAATAGACTCTTTCGATATATTTAATGGTATCAAAATTCCGGTTTTTGAAGGTTTGGTTACTATTGACCCGGGTCGCTCCTTACTTACAGTTTGTTGCCGCAAACAGTTTCATATTTTCGATTCTATGGAACTTTTGATTAGCTCAGATTAGCTCTAGTCAAATTTCGTGTTAGTACAATCTCATCCTAAATTGCCTTTTAAGAATTCTGTCTAATCATGTTCCATATTGGATTCGGTCAAATTAACTTTTAAAAAGACTATTTTGCACATGATTAGAAATATTATTTTTGCAGTCACTCGGGATTTTTGGTGCTAAAATTATTGAAAAATATAAAACCATAATTAAAGGGATTTTGCTTCTGAGCCACATATTTAAGCTTCTTAAAATATTGGGCCGATTAAATATTAGTTACAATTCCCATAAAAACAGTATTCTAAATATCCCAACAGAAACTCTTTTGACAAGCCTAATCGATATGAATGATTCGTCTTGAAACACTCTGCTATAGAAATTTTTTCTTATGAGAGAAAATCATTCCCTCGAGATGTGCAGCTTCCTAATGCGCCTTCCCTTTCTAGACGAATTGCCACTGAGATAGAATATCAGTTAGAATATCAGTCCGATAGAATATCAGTTGGACAAGGGACGGATAGTTAGAAAAACAAGGACGTGAGTAATTAATTAACAGTATACTTAAGCGCTAATGACATTGCCCTCTTCTTTATTGCAGGCAAATGAAAAAATCATCACAGTTTGAGTTGTGTAATGTGTAGAATGGAATATTGAATATTTTTTTGAATGAACAGAAAAAAATAATATTATACAGAGATACAACAGTAGTAAATTTGATATTAAGTCCCTGCCTCTCCCTCCACACCTTTTCACTGAAATTAACGTATTTCATATGAAACCAATATTTTCAACATAAATCGTTGAAACATCTAAAAATGACCTTAAGGCTTATGGTATTGGGCTTCTAGGACTTGAACGATATATTTTTGCTTTGTTTGTTTCATCCTTCTTGGCAGACTTTATCGTCATTAGTCTGTTAATACAATATGTGTCGGTCTATCTATCATAAAGTAAAAATAAATTTCGAAAACCTGGTAAGATTTTGGGGTTGAGACTTTCCTTGTACACTTTCTAATATTTCCATGTTGGTCCTAAAAGGGTTTTAATCTTCTTTCATTTCTAAGGCGTCATAAACCTTTCATTCTGTTCAATATCTTTTTTTACGGTATAAAACAATCTCAAAATACTTTACTCATCCCTATTAAAAATCTTTCCTCATAAATAATTGCGATCCCAATCCTATCATCACTGGGAAAAGTACAGATTGACTGTCCCTTCTTAATTTTTTGACAAACCAATAAAATATTTTACTATTATGCCGTCTGACTAAATCTTCCAGATTTTCAGAAATATTATCCATAATATCCATTTCAAACCTCATTTATTTACGTTTGAATGAAATACCCTCCATCGTTACATTCCCCTAATTTCAATGTAATCCTTCACTCCTACATTTCTTTTTAAAGACCCATCTTCGCTCTATTAAACTTGAAGAATTTTCACTAAAATCCCTAGCTTCGTTTCTAACTTTCCTCCCTAAGACACTATCTACAACTTCACAATCTATTTCCTAAAGTTATCCACTCCATCTCTTTATCAAATTTAAAATTTTATTTATCTATTTCTTGTCTCAATTTCAGACTCTCAAGCCCGGTATTCAACTGTTCCTGGGAAGTATCTCTCAAAATAATATGCTTGAGTCTACCAATATCGTAGATTTCTATAAGGTCGATAGTGTTTCTAAAATTTCAGCTTTAGATTAACCCTAGAAACAAAAAGATGGTGATCTTACTTGTCAAACAGTTCATGGTAATGAACTGTAAGTAGGGAGCGACCCCGTAAATTGTAACCAAAACTCTAAAAAAATGGAATTTTGATACCAGTCAATATGTCAAAAGAATCGAATTATTGGGCTGATTCAAAATGTATAGGTTGATTCCAAAGGCCGATCCCAAAGGCTACGAGCCTAAAAACATTTGCATGAATTTCAAAATTGGGGAGAACGTCCCCTAAAAGTCATTATTTCTTAATGAATATCACGTCCTCAGATTCAGCGTATCAGAAAACCCCACTGCAAAGGTTATAAGCTCTTATCTGCAAAAATGAGGAATTTTGTCTTATTTGTAAGAATCATGATCATGAAATCAGAATCATGAATACCTATTCATTTGTTCGTTTGTTCTTTTATTTTTTTATCCCCCTAGGGCCACCACACTGACCCAGTGGTCTTAGAACAGCGAGAGAGGGCTCAATCTTACAGAAGTCGAAAATTATATTGCCCTTTTGCAGCAACCAAAATAATTTGAGGGCAACTAGACACCCTCCCATGCTCCTTTTTCTAAACATCGTCCGGTCACAATTTTCAGAAAGCCATTTTGTTTAACATAGCTGAAAGGCCAAATAACAATGACTTTGGAGACAACATAACCCCCACAGCTCCGGAGAAAGGTAGTTAAGTTATAAAACTTCTCATTGTTTACACATAATATTTGTTATTGGGAAGTATGCATACCTTAGTCTGGTACGGTTGACGAATTTTCTGCTGGGGCATTTTCAACAGTGAGAATTTTTCATGAGAAGGGAAGTTTCCTGAGGTTAAATTTTTCAGGGGAAATTTTACGCTGGGGTTGTCAGAATTCCTATACGAAATTCTTCTTTTGTCTTGCTTTCTCTTTGCTAACTCAATTTTACACATGAATGAATGTCCAGGGTAAATTTTAACTTGAATTGGATTGTCTAGAGGATATACCCGTAGGAAGGAGGGATTTTTTCGTGGTATTATTTAGAAAACAATTAGGAATTTAATTAAAAAATAAGTTCTTTCCACTGAAAAATAGGAGCAGCATTAATACTTAAAACAAACAGAAATTTTTACGTATATCAGAGGGGTTGTCCCCTCCTCAGCACCTTGCTCTTTACGATAATGCTAGAAGTGTGTCCCACTTCTTTAAGAACGACTCCTGAAACAAAAAGTTCGTTTCATTAAAACAATAAGAAGCTTTTTGAAAGTAGTAAAAAACTTTAATGTAAAGAGTGATGTGTTGAGGAGGGGGCAACCCCCAACATATGTATTAATTTCTGTTCGTCTTAAGTTTTAATGTTGTTCCTTATTTTCGGTTGAAGAAGCTTGTATTTTTATTTAATATTATAAATAACAGCACTATGTTCACTTATAGCCCATTTTATGACCAAATACTATATTCTTTGCAATTACATTGTTACACCTACAACATGTCAGCAATTTATAACAGGTACTATTTTAGTTTCTTATACCAAATTCACCTAGGCTAAAATACCATATTTTCCTATTTTTACGAATTTGGGGACGAAAACCCCTTAAAAAATACCATATTTCTATCTTGGATCCTATCTATTTGTTCCTGTAGCTATTAGTAAAATTAATTTGAGTCACTAGTATCTCCATCAGTCAGTCTTTCAGGGTCATATAATACTATGACTGATACCTATGACTTTATTGTAGTAACATGAGGAACTAGAATTCTATTACTACAACCTTCCCAACTTTTAAAATACTTTGCAGCTCCCTTATTTGTCATGATCTCTACTCCCTGCCTATGCACGCAATCTTTCCTCTCTTCTCTTAGTAAATACATTCTACATCACCTAATGTCCTGTTTCCTTCTTCTGATATACAAGTTTCTTAAACTACTATTATGTCCATTTCAAAGCATCAGAATTTGTCAACGGGCCCCAGGCCTCGGCACGTGGCACGCTTCTATGTGCGGATTCTCAGTGTCTACTTGTCTTCCAATCACAGACAATTTGGGTCTGTCATTAGTGTCTTGACGTCACCACCGATTCGATACAGCCACCCTGGGGAAAATTCAAATTGTTTCTGAAAGTTGTGACCTAGTTAGATTCAGTTTTTGTCCAGAAATGTCAGTTTCCCAGTTTTAAGAAGAAAATAAACTATATAGTCAATTTCGAGGCCAGGCCCTGTCATTGCTGTACAACAGGCATGTCTAAGTTGATTCTCATTCTCACTTATCTTGTAACGGCAGACAATATGAGCCTCTTCTTGATGCCTTGGTGTAAGCATATGTTAGATACAACCAGTATGGGAAAAACACAAATTATTCCCAAAAGTTGTGACATTTTTAGATCATTTTTTACTAGCCAGAAAAGTCAATTTCCCAGTCAAGAAAACAAAATTATGAGGCCGATTCCAGTACAGACCTCGGCACTCGGCAAGTGGAAAGCTTGTATGTATATTAATTTTTATTCTATGTAACAACCTCCCAAATGGGTGAGAGTTGTTTGCTACTACTTCCTAGAGAAAATAGAGAGATCGACAGGGAACACATAGAACTTTGAAGGGTCACAATGACTTGTAATGAACAGTTGCGTTATTTACGGAATCTTTGTAGATTTGTACTGGGATTCAATCCGGATTCGTTGGCAAGGTACTGTTAGTAATCGTATTCGTGTACACCGTGGTGTTAAGCCAGGTCCTGTTCTTATCCGGTAATATTTAATATCTCTATAAAAGAAGTTACTCGACAGATTCTACGATACTCAATTGAGCCACATATTGACGAAAGTCACTTGTCTTATGCCGATGACATTATTCTCTTGGCTGATAATCTTGTGGAACTCCAAAACGCTGTTACCGCTGTTTGCTCCGGACCGAAAGAAATCAGTCTTTAAGTTGCCACTTCCAAAACAGAATTTCTTGTCTTTGGACTGGAGATCACCTCCAATGACACAATCGAAGTCGGTCCCGCCACAATCTCATCTTCCAGTTCATTTAGGTATTTTGGTCTTCCAGTTGGAACTTTAATTAGATCTACTAGGCAGCTTGTAATTGCTTCGTAGAAAAAGAAAAACTAAGAAAATTTTATGGTCTTCTCGCCAGGGTAAAGGGCAGGTTTAATTAAAGAACCCTTGGTCGGCTATATAATGCGTTTTTTGCATCAAATGTGTTGTTTTTGACACCTGTTTGGAAATTATTCTCTGCATCTGATAAAAAGCAAATCCGATCGCTGCTCTTTAGGTTCTGCAAGTATTTTCTTAGTATCCCAATTTGGATTCGTAATAGTTACATTTCACGACGGTACGGTGTTTTTGAGATTTGTCAAAAAAAAATAGACAAACTGTCACGTATATTTGCTGACCACTGCAACAGAATTATCGACTTTCCACTGACTTGCCTTCTATTAAGTGCCTAGCGTCGCTAAATGTGAAAACTTATGATATTTAATCCATGTACTAGGGTACGAAAAAGACAATAGATAAAGGGGGCTGATTCAGTTATATTTGTGTAATGTCAGGTTCAGGTTCATTTATTAAAATGAACCTGAACCTGAAGAGAACGGGAGTGAGTTTGAAGAGCCGTATTGGTACCGCCGGCCGCATTTGCCATGACTGTGCATAAGTCGTATGGGCAAACTTGTGAATTTGTTGACGTCGACCTGAGTACTGCAGTTATTAATCATAGAATCTCATACGTTGCATTTTCTCGTGTGAAAAGACAACGTAGCTTAAAAGTTCTGCTACCTCCTGAAAATGAACGAAGAACATATATTGAAGTGTGTAAGGAAGCCCTGACAACTACCAACAAATGTTGTATTGTTAAAGTGATATTTCTTTTTTTTTAAACTAACTAAAACGATTAATAATTATAGTATATATTACGTCATGGGAATTTCAGGTCACAGGAATGATCTAAATAGGTCAGGACTGAGAATTATTTTTCCTAGGTTAGTTGTAATGAACCTGTATTGCCTTCGTGACATAAAGAACAGGCTCACGTCTGCAGTTAGAAGACAAGCGACAAAGAAAATGCACAGAAGCCTGCCGGGTTCCCAGTACTAATATATATATATATATATATATATATATATATATATATATATATATATATATATATATATATATATATATATATATATATATATATATATATATATACATATATATATATATATATGTTTATCATTACAAAGAAAATTTAACCAATCGACTTAGAACAATCGGAAATCTATATGGATTTCCTCGTCTTTTCAGAGTTTATCTTGAGAAATGGTGTGCATTGGACCTTAAGTGTATATACAGTCTACAAATAATAGAACTCTGTCAAACAGGTTGTAAAAACATTGTTACTACCTTTTATACAGTATAGCTGAAATACACACCAGCTTCTGGGTGGATAGTCACTGAATTTACTTACTAGAAAGGTTTGAAAAGATCTCATTCATTTGATTTTGAACTTAAAAGTTTATCTTGGTAATTTAGACCCCTGTCAAAAATATGTTAGGTGTTCATACTTTCCAGGAGTGACTTCATTTACGAAGTATTGTGCTGCTAAGATTAAACTTTGTTGTGAGGACTAAATGGGTAGGAGGGGTTGAAACCCCCCTCACCATTGCGTCTAAACTTTAAGTTTTAGCTTCACAAATATGCAATCAAGATTTTTTTTCATCAGGGAACACTCAAGATGGTCCAAGAGCGACGTAAAGATTCCTTACCTGGAGAATTCTTTGTTCCACTTCCAGTTCAGACATTTTTTTGGAGACAAACAGGGTAACTATTTCAGACTTTTGCTTATCTTCTTTAGGCAACATACAAACATTTTTACTTACGTTTCAACTTATAAGAGACTTTCATGTCAACCAATGGGGAGAGTTTGTTGCAAAAGCAAAATAAATATATATGTGGGATTCATGACCATCCCACGTACATATAGTGTTCCCTAACCAAAATCAAGACTTCTGCAATTTTTCAAACAAATCCAACCCTTCCCTCCTCCCTTCCCCTAAAAAGAAGCTGTGGAAATATTTTGACTGAAAATACGAGTCATGAAAGTTAAGCACCTAATGAGAAAAGAAAAACATTAGAGTATTATGGTGCTGGTGCATTAATTTGGTTTCATGGTTTTTTGTTTTGTTTTTTTTCCTCTACCCCCCAGCTCAGTAACTGCGAAAAATGTGGTAAGGGTCTAATCTCTGCAGATTTTACAAAAAGTATGGACCTCCTGCCAGATGTAAAAACAAGTATAAAATTTTAGAAGGCAACGTGTAACTCTTCCCAAGAGCCGAAAAGGATAATTTTCACCTGCCCATGACCTAGAAATAAAAGTGGGTGGGCTGAGGTCATTCTATTGTAAATATAAAGGTCCCAGCACCTTTTTAAAAGTCAAAAGTGAATGGAGAGCAAGCAGCTCTCCTCCCAAGCCTACAAAATCTTCAAATATATACCATCAAAATTTAGTTTGTCAAAAGGGTGACACAACACTATCTCAAGAACAGTTTATGTTATTAAGTTTGAACTTTCAGGGTAAGTTGTGTTGGATTATGAACTAGCCAAAGGGCATTATGTGTATACTGTTAATACTGCTGCTAAAATTACTGTAACCAATGGTGCTAAGGGTATTAAGGTGAATATTTTAAGGAACGTTTAAGGGAAGTTACAATTAAACTAAAAAAAAATTATATGTATGCAGGTTTTCAAAAAGTTTAAGCAATGTCATACGCAGCATAGCGCTATCATACATAGCAATATAGTAGAAATTTTTAAAGAGTTCATACTATTGTAAATATAAGGCTCCAGCATGTTTTTAAAAGTCAAAAGTGAATGGAGATCAAGCAGCTTTGCTCCCAAGCCTATTAATTCTTCACATATCCAATCAAAATTTTGAGACAGCCATTTTGTTCAGCATATTTGAACTGTCCAGTAAATATGTCTCTAGAGATATTGGGTATCTAAACCCCCTACAGTTATTTAGTTTGCCCATTATACTTTAAAACTAAATGTTGCTTCAAAACTAAACGCACTGTGTGCATCCTGGTTGCAAAAATAACGTCTCAGAAACATCCCAAGGAAGACTGAGTATGAAGATGAAATTCTCTGGACTAAGGCTAATAATACTTTTGCTCTCACAATTAAAGTAAACCAAAAAAGTTTAAGTTAGGTTCTTAGAGAGATCACGTTTTATTTTGAGGTCAACTTGAGGAGGTATAAAACTGAACTAAACAATACTATGTGCGTTCAGATTCAGATGTTGCTAAAAATTGTTTAAAAATTCTCTCTAAGCACAAATAGCTAGCCAAACAATGGATTTTTTTTGGAAAAAAAAGAAAGGATTAAAGTTTTGTTCTGTTTTTCCATGAAAAAGACTATGTCAATAAAAACGAACAGAAGTTAACTAAGAACTTTTTCAATAAAATAAATTTTTCAACAAGATTTTTCAACCTAAAGTAAGAAGCAACATTAAAACTAAAAAGAACAAAAATTGTTATGTTTGTGAGGGGGGGCTGCCCATTCCTCAACACCTGGGTCTATACCCTAAAGTTTGATTTTGTCCCAATTCTTTCTGAATTCTTAACGATTCCTGAAAAACAAGGTTCGTTTAATTTGAACAATACGTAACTTTTTTAAAAGTAATAAAAAGAAATTGCATAGAGAGCGAGGGGTTGAGAATGTAACAAACACACTCATCTAGGTAATACTATTTAATTTTGTAATAAGCTTCAGTCCGTAGTTTAAAATTATTCTTACAGTGTCACCTAAGAATAAAAAGTAAAAAAGTCAGAAATTCAAAAAAGATCTTTTTTTTCTATACGTCCGAAAGTTGTGCCATCTACTTTCACCCACTACAACTATTGCTACTATGCAAGCTAAAGAGTACTAAAGTGAAGTTTTCAAAAAAAATATTTAAGCAGATGATGAAATAAATCAAAACGAACTATGAGTGTTTAGTTTGTAAAAAGGATGAAACAACGATGTCTCAAAAACAACGTACATTGTTAAGTTGAACCTTTCAGGGTAAGCTGCGGTGGATTTTAAACTAACTAGAGGGCACTATGTGTATGCTATTAACGCCACTGCTAAGATTGCTGTAACTAATGATGATAACGGTATTAAGATGAATCTTTTATGGAACATTTAGGGGAAGTTTCAATTAAACTAAAAAAATACTTGCATGCAGGTTTTCAAAAGTTTTTAACCGATAACATACGCAGCGTAGCTTTCAAAGAGCTCGTTCGATTTGAAATCAAAAGCTCTAACATCTTTTTAAAAGTCAAAAGT
Source organism: Artemia franciscana (assembly GCF_032884065.1). Classification (NCBI taxonomy): domain Eukaryota; kingdom Metazoa; phylum Arthropoda; class Branchiopoda; order Anostraca; family Artemiidae; genus Artemia; species Artemia franciscana. The sequence continues at coordinate 12,257,729 of NC_088876.1, forward strand.
AATTGAAGGGCAAAAAGCTTTCCTCTCAAGCCTATTAATTCTCTAAACATATTAAATCAAAATTTTGAATTAGCCATTTTGTTAAGCATAGTTGAACTGTCCAGTAATTAAGTCTTTAGGGATATTGGGTATACCAATCCTCCCCACAGTTATATAGTTTGCCAATTAAAATTTAAACTAAATGTTGCTTTAAAATCAAAACGTACCATGGGTAGTCTGGTTGCGAATAAGACATCTCAGCAAAATCCCAGGGACGACTGAGATGTTAAGTTGAAACTTTCCGGGTTAATGCTATTACTACTTCTGCTCTTACAATTTAACTTAATCAAAGGCGTGTAAGTGAGCCCAGTCTCACTTTTAAAGAGATTAGATGCAATGTTTTGTAAATGGTATCATGTTTTTATTCTCAGGTCAATTTGAGAAGGTATAAAACTAATGCAAACAATACTATGTGAATTCAAATTTTCAAATATCGTTAAAAATTGTTTAAAAATCATCTCTAACATATAAATAGCAAGCCAAAGTATGTATTCCTGTGAAAAAAAACAAAAGGTTTAAGACATTCTTTTATTTTTCCATGAAAAAGACTATTTCAATACAAAACTAATAAAAATTAACTAAAAACTGTTTCAACAAAATAAATTTTTCAAAGAACAGTAAAGAGCTAGATTAAACTAAAAATAAGCTGAAATAAAGTTAAATAATTTTTTAAATGTAAGACTACCACAAATACACCATTAAAAATCCAAACCGAACAGAAATTACAAAAATTAAACCGAGTCAAACTCTAAACAAGCAAAGATGACCATGAGTAAAGCTGACGCACCAATGCCTTCTGAAGACATGAACATAATTTGCACTTAACTGAAAAAGAAAAGAAAACAAATCAATGTGGATTGAAAGTTTAACATACATTTACTGATATTTATTCCTTAATGTCTTAATAATTGTTTATTTATTAAAGTAAAGAATAGTTAAAACATTTAAAATGTGTTAATTTTCAGCAAAGACCAAATTATATTCTAGTCTTCAAAAGGCATGTTGATTTCTGCTCGTTTGAGTTTTACTCAGTTATTTATTACAATTTCAATTCTTTCTGGAGTACATTTATTTACTGATGATGATTCACGGCTGTTTTACGATTCAAAAATTATCCGACTCTACTATTTTTGCTCTTCACTTTTCTTTGAAAACCTAATTTTGTGGAAAAAAGCTAATTTATCTTGGAAATAACCAATATGGAACACCCATACTTCATTGTTTTTTATACCAACTAACCTATTGTCCAATAGTAAATAAGGTTTCTTTCAATTTTTAGGTCGTTTATCAGGCCCAAGCATGGAAGAATCCATGAGTCCTCTTGTATTGTAAGTATTTTTATTCATCGATATATTCTTTGTTTAGGTTAATAATTGATAACGTTTGCTTTGTCAAATTAATGTCTGACGTTACTAAGCCTAGAAAATAGAATATCTAGATGCTAATATTTTAGTCATGCCAACGGCTGAACAGATTTACTGATAAAAATTCTTAAATTTGTATATCTATAATTGTTAATGCTTATTCTTTTCTTAATAAGATACGATTCCATTAAACTTTAGTTTAGGCCCTGCTTTTTAGTAATCAGCGTATGGCTAGAAAAGAACACTTGCGAAGAGATTTGCAATCTGTTGCGTCTTCCAAGTCACTGTGCAATAAATACATAAGACTGAATGACAAAATCAGGTACGAGAATAGCTTATCGGGTGCTTTTTATGTGCCAAATGCTGTAAGAAAAATCACTTCGGGTCCATTCTGTATGGGAGAGGACAAAAAATATACGTAAAAAATGTCTCCCTCCCAATTGACACCTCTGATGCTAGATTGTTTGTCAGAACTTTGTCCGATCAGGCTACAAACGGAAACGAACTATTTTCTAGCTCTCAGGGTAGTCGTCTTCTGATAGCCACCCATGTTAATTTGAAATAGCCCTAAGCTCCAAAATTGTTTTAGCCGCTAAATCATAGCCTATTAGCTTAACTTGGTAAAGCTGTGTATCTGTATTAAGGAACGGGGGTGTATTCTGTATCTTTATCTGTGTTACGCGGGTTATTCTTGACAATACTGGGTTTAGCGGCAAAAAAGTACCAGTTGTAAAAGACCAATGTAACTCACCGCTGGCTTTTTTGTATATTTGTTATATTTTCACAGTCTAGTGAAAATTGTGTCAGCTTGTCACGAATAATGAGTAAAAAGCCAAGAAATTTAAAAGTTGAACACGTTTTCATTCTTGTAATCCCTTTTATCTATAAAACTTTGATAATAATAGATCCCAATCTCTGTTTTTTAAGGTTTTAAAAAATGCTTTTCTTTTCCTGGAGTACTGCTGCGCCGACCAAAGCTCTTAAAATATGTTGTGATACATCAAACAATGCTACACAAAATTTGACAACGATTTACACTGACTTGTTTCACCCATTTTCTCTTATTTTGATGGGTTTCTCTGGTACTTAAAAGTTTTAGAAGCATCAGTGGTTCCTGTGCTATTATTCAGAATAAGCTGTGTTCACATTTCTTACTCACAAGAAAATTGGTCTGTCGATATGTAAATTTTGTTTTCATATCTTGGATAAATAAGCAGACGTTTCTTTTACAAACATTTGCATACTAATAACATTTAAAAGATCCAACTTAAATTCATCTAAATTTTTTTTCGCTCACCTGAAAAATGCATTGTTTAACATTCTGGCTTTTGGATTTCCAAGGTTTAAATTCCATTAGGAGACACTTTTGATTTTTTAGATAATCCCAATTCTCTATAAATGTGATGTGGTCTAAAATACTATCCTACATACTACATATTTCTTTCTTCAAATAATTAAATAAAACAAGTTTTTTCAATAAAAAGTATGGAGCAACATTAAAACTTAAATATTTAAATAAATATTAAAAAAAAAATTCTGTACATCAAAGGAGTTGTCTCCTCCTCAACGCCCCGCTCTTTGCGCTGAAGTTTGACTCCTTCTCACAACTCTACTTTATAAGGCAATAAGAAACTTTTCCGTAAAGAGTGGGGCGTTGAGGAGGGGATAGCCCCTTTCATATACGAAATATTTTATTTTCGTTTTAAGTTTTAATGTTCTGCTTCATGCTTTTAGTTGAAAAAAACTTGTTTTTGATTTAACTACTAATCGTTTTTTAAATATTGTCGGGAAATCAAGCTCCCCCTCCTTGGAATATTCCCTTCCCCCACGAGAAATTTCTCCATGGAAAGATTCTCCAACGTGACTTAAATTAGCAAGAATTGCGGAGCTAATTTTGCAAGGCATAGTAACAAAACGGCCAAAAGAGCTGGAAAATATTTTCATGAAAATGAGAGTCACAAGTTTAGCAATTCTCAAACGACTAAAATGAATGAAAGAAAAGATCTGTTAAAGATATGCGTAACGTGATAATTTCTATTCGTTTTAACTTTTAATGTTACTCCTTACTTGCAGTTGGAAAAAAATTTCTTTATTTAATAGCAACTGCAAGCCGAAGACATAAAATATCTTTGGTTTATTATCACATAAAAATTCTAGTTATGAACCTGCTTAAGGTAAAATTAAACGCTAAGATTGGCCGGAAAATAGCACCAACAAGTTACTGCTGATATCGGCCATTATTTCACAAAAATTAAACTTTAGCGTAAAGAGTGAAGTATTGACGAGGTGATGAACTTCGTCATATATGTAATACGACGGGGTTCAACCCCTTCATCAATACCTCGCTCTTTACGCTAAAGTTCAAATTTTGTTCACATTCTTTGAAAATGAACCCTGAATCACAAAGGCAGTTTAATTAGAATAAATACCTCTTTTGAAATTACTAAAAATCTTGTAGAGCGAGCAGCAAGGTGTTACGAGGAGACGAACCCCCTCATATACGTAATGATTTCTGCTCGTTTTAAGTTTTAATATTACCACTTAATTTCAATTTAAAATACTTTCTTTCTAATCTAATTTCTTATCGTTTTTTAAATAATGCTAAGATATCCAGCATCTCGTTCATAGAAATTATCATACCCCATGAAAAACTCGTCCATGGAAAGACCCTCCCACGCAACTTAATTCCCCTGACGCCCCCCCCCCCTCCAGATAAAGTCCCCCCTGATAACGTCTATCTATTTAGCAATAACCAATACTAAATGTAAACAACAGGTAAAGTTCATAACTTGCAACCCTTCCCTAGGGAACTGTGGGGGATTAAGTCGTCCTCAAACACTTAATTATTAAGTATTTCGACTATTTTGAACAAAATGGCTGTATCGAAATTTTTAATCTGGTGACTTTTGGAAAATAATAATAGGGGGCTTTGTTGCCTTTCAATTTTTCGGTGACTTAAAAAAGGGCACTAGAAATTTTTATTTCTGTTAGAATGAGCCCTCTCGCAAAATTCTAGGACCAATTGGTCGATACGATCAAGCCTGGAAAAAAAAACAATAAAAAAAAACAAATAAACACGCATCCTTGATCGTTCTTCTGGCAAAAAAAAAATTCCACATTTGTTCAGATAGGAGCTCGACACCCTTACAGCAGGGTTCTCTGATACGCTGAATCTGATGGTGTGATTTTCATTAAAATTCTATGACTTTTAGGGGGTGTTTTCCTCTTTTTTCAAAAATAAGGCAAATTTTCTCAGGCTCATGCCTATTGATGGGTAGGAATAAACTTGATAAAACTTATATATCTAAAATTAGCATAAAAATACAATTCTTTTGCTGTATCTATTGGTATCAAAATTCCGTTTTTTAGAGTTTCGGTTACTAAAGTATTGAGCCGGGTCACTCCTTACTTACAGTTCGTTACCACGAACAATTTGATAACCGTTTCGCTGCCATAAAAAATACAGTCAAATACTTTTCACCACCATAATAAACATTCCTGTGGCTTTTTCTAGTTTAAACAGTTACTGAAACTGTTTACACTTCTATCCTAGCTTGTATATATCACAGACAATTATATAGAACAAGAGTGTCACTTATCTTTCATTCATTTATCAAAGTGTAGGGTTCCAGGGAAGTTAAATTAATTTTTTTTCTGAGTGAATTTAAAGAGTGACATTAAAACTTAAAACGAATAGAAATTTATTCCCTGCATAAGAGGAACTCAACCACCAGCTCTTCTTATATGCTAAAGTTTTTAGTTTTATGGTAAAAGTATTTACAAGTGAAACAAACGTGTAGCCGATTTCCTCATAAATCATTTCAGCCGAAATTTGTATTTTTATAAACAAAGACCCCTGGATAAGCTCTTCCAATCTTCAGGAATTGTAAAACAAATTTGCACTTCATTTCAATTCCCCCTTGTTTTTGGGGCAGTCGTTCTTAAATCATTGGAAAAAAAAAGCATTTGCAGAATAATGCTTCGAGACAAAGAGTTCATGCATTGGCTTTGGTTTTCGAAATAAACTATAATTTTCCAGAATAAAGTTTCGTTTCCGCCATAAGAGGAGAGTCTATAATAATGGTTCTTTTTTGCGGTTGTTTTTAAGGTTTTATGTTCAGAGACAACTGGAATACTGCATATCAGTATGACCTTTGAAACTCTGTAAATTACCTTCTAAACAGTTTTCTGATTTCTGTTCGATAGTATTTTGTCCTGTAGGCCAAAATATTTGTTTACAGGTCAAAATTCTCAAATATCGCAATTTTTTAGCTTGATTTCTTTGCTGCTTCAAAAGAGCACTAGGCTTTTAAATCCTCACTCAAGTGAATTGATGGTTACCGATGTGACCTTACTTCTCTAGAAAAGTGAGAAATCTATATTTTAGTCGCATAAATGACATTAATTCATTTTTCAAATATTGACTTAAAGAAAAGAAGGTCACTACAATAATCAAAATGAGAAGATGACAACTTCTGCTTCCGTTGTTCATTTCTTTTTTTGTGCTGCCATCTGTCTGACTGCCATCAAACTTACAGCAGGATATTGTTTTTGATTTTATCCTCTGTATATCATGCACGTGCTGTAAATTCCAGCCAAACTGAGTGTGAAATTTTTTTTTTGAATAGTAGTTTTGTCTTGTGGGTGCATAGACACAATGTAACTTCTGTAGAAATCCCTAAATTCTTGCTGTAAGGACATCTACCTGAAAAAGCTGCCAGACCTCAACCACTAGTGGCAAGAAACAAGAGTTAGTATGCTAATTATGTCCAACCTCAATAGGTCGGTATGCTAATTATGTCCGACCTCAACAGGTCGTCAAAGATCACCAAAACTTGGGTAAAAACTAAGAGCTGATTTCCACTTTTAGTCTTTTTTATGGAACCCTGACCTAAACCGACCTCTGAAAAGGAAGGGGTTCGTAAATCTTTTTTATCAGAATATCTATCATATAAAATTCCTTTAACTGGATCGAACTTGCTGAAAAGTAAAAGTAGTATTACTTGAATATGCGGGACAAATCTTGCCTCTGTGGGAGGAACAAAAATTCGAAATTTTTATCAAAATGGATTTTTGGGTCGCAACCAAACTTGATGATAACTAAAATTTGATCTCTAATGTATGTCCTTTTAGAGTTCGTGACATGTCCCTCGTCCCTTCGAATGAGAGTAACTAAGCTCTTTTTAAGGCATCTGAGGATCTTTTCGACTTTCAATAACAAAAACCCTCACGGTTTTCAATGTATAGGCATAAGTTGGTTTCAAGGAGTCATTGACAGCTAGACAATTTTATTTCGTTAGAAGGAGGAACAGTGAAAGTCACACTATAGGAAACTTTTTTAGCAGTATAAGTACTCCCCTCATACGGCTTACAAACTATTTCTAATATCCATTGCATATAAATAGGGGGCTACTCGAATTTTCAAACTACAGTGATTTTCACCCTAGAGCTTTTGTAGGAAAACATATCTAGATTGTAAGTGGTAAAAATCTATATTAAGAACAGTATGATATTTTCCAGTTAAAAAATTTTTGGTAAGGTTTATTACGTGTTAACAATATTTCTCCCTTTTCTTTGTTTAATCGGATGTAACTTTTGCTTTGTTGGAGATTGTTTTTCTTTGCCATAACTATCTGTCATAAGCACGCTAAAAAGAGACAAATAAAAATAAGCATGTTCTTGTTTGCCTTCGGACATTCTCCATGAGATGGGGGAAAAGTAATTATTACAAAGATTTCCTCATTTTTCTCTCCAAAAGAAGACAGTTGGCTGATTAAGCTCTTTCGAGGTCTTCCAGGGAAATCTGTAGGATCGAAGGCCAAGTCAACTTTTCTCCTCAAATTGGAAGTTTTCTGTTGCCATGGCGCTGTCACTTCTCAGCATCCAATCGATTTCTTATAGTCTACTGATAAAATTGTTTATTCAGCCATCCTTTCAACAAAACAGTCAATTTTAGTTTTCTCTATAGAATGATCTTTTCTACTTGTTTTGTCGAAAAGGTATTAGTCAAGTAATATTTACAAAAATAGAATCAAAATGATTATAACATGATTTTTAGGTTTATTAATAAAACTCAATCAAGTGGTGAGTCCCAACTTGTGACTAACAAAAGTTTATGTCTGTCTCTTCATGTAATAAAAACTAGACCTGAGGCGTGGACATGTGCGGAATATTTTCCTGATGGTGGAGAGGATGATGGTCCTACAATACTTTTTCTATGGAGGAGTGGGGTGGGTAACGGCATGGAAATATTTTTTTACTGGTTGTCACCATTTTACTATATATTAAATAATCTCATACACTTTTTTTTTAGGAAGGGAGAGGGGCTGACTAGTCTTCCCTTCTGTGATCAGCCATGACTTTGCTTGAGTAAGAGCGGATTCCATATAAAAATGTGATTCGAAAACCAACATTTTAATAAAACATCACTTGGAGATTATAAATACGGTTACAAGACATTTAAACCTTCGGACTGAAGGGACTACAGCCCTTGATTTAGCTTCAACGATGCTGCTCTTTTATTTATTAAATCTAGATGTCAAATTATACTCCAATAAAGCATATCCTTTTTATGCTGAAATATTCAATTATTTTTAAATAGTAAAAACCTGGTTGTCTGATGCATAAAAATTATATTTACCATACTAAAGGGTACTAAAATGCAGACAAGTACTAGTAAACACATAAAGAAAGAGCACATCGTAGGACCAGTTAATGCATATTGATCGTTAGCAGTGCTATTGGAAGTCTCTATTAAAGTTGCCTCACTATAGAAGTGAAAATGTGCCATAAGTGCCATTTTTCTAATGAAAATGCTCCGAATGAACAATCCCCCCCCCCAATAAAAGCGCCGATTTGAAGAATCAATGCACAACCACCTCAAAAAGCACCCAAATTGCGAAAATCTTTATCTGGCAACTCTGTTTGTTAGCTCATTACATGACTTTTATCTTAGTGCAATTACCAAACGTTTTTTTTTTATCTATTGTTACGTCTTTTGAATTTCATATTGAACGAATCATCCCACTGGTTTTCAGATATGAAGCCATTTGTAAGACTAATCTAATTGCAAGTAAAGAGTCTAAAAACAAGAGCTAATAGCTCATATGGCACTTCTGACGAGGTCATTAATGCCGGTCGGGATTTAAATTAAGAACTTTGAGACAAAAGGTCCTTCTGAATATCAAAATTCATTAAGATCCGATCACACCCTCGTAAGTTAAAAATATCATATTTTTTCTGATTTTTACTCTCCTTTCAACCCCCCCCCCCCAGATGGTCAAGTCGGGGAAAACAACTTTATCAAGTCAATTTGGGCAGGTCTGACATGCCTACCAATTTTCATCGCCCTAGCACATCCAGAAGCACTAAACTCGCCAAAGCACTGGAACCCCCTAATTCCCTCAAAGAGAGCAGATCCAGTCCGGTTACGTCAATCACTTATCTACGATATTTGCTTATTCTAGCCACCAAGTTTCATCCCAATCTCTCCACTCTGAGTGTTTTCCAAGATTTATGGTTTCCCCCTTCAACTCACCCCAGTGTCACCAGATCTGGTCGGAATTTAAAATAATAGCTCTGAGACATGAGTTCCTTCTAAGTATCAAGTTTTATTAAGATCTGGTCACCCGTTCTTAAGTTAAAAATACCTCAATTTTTCTAATTTTTCCGAATTAACACCCCCCAGCTCCCCCAAAGAGAGCAGATCCGTTCCAATTATGTCAATCATGTATCTGAAACTTGTACTTATTCTTCCCATCAAGTTTCATCCTGATCTCTCAACTCTAAGTGTTTTCCAAGATTTCCGGTTTCCAAGATTTTTCTTTCCCCTCTCCAGCCCCCTATGTCCCCGGATCCGATATGAAAATGTAGCACCTGAGACATAATATCTTTATATACATCAAGTTTTCGTTAAGATCCTATCACCCATTCGTAAGATAAACAAACCTCAATTTTCACGTTTTCCAAGATTTCCAGTTTTTCCTTCCAACTCCCCCCAATGTCAAAGGATTTGGCCTTCATTTAAAATATGAGTTCGGAAGCACAATTTCCTTCTAAATATCAAATTTCATTAAGGTCTGATGACCCGATCGTAAATTACAAATGCATCATATTTTCTCATTTTTCTCAATTACCCCCCACCTCCCCCAAACTCCTCCAAAGTGAGCGGATCTGGTCTTATTGTGTCATTAGCGTATCTTTGACTTGTGCTTATTTTTCCCACAAAGTTTCATCCTGATCCCTCCACTCTAAGCATTTTCCAAGATTTCTAGTCTCTCCCCCGACTTCCCCCCATGACTCTGGATCAGTCGGGATTTTAAGTAAGAGATCTGAGTTACGAGGTCCTTATAAATATGAAATTTCATTAAGATCCGATCACTTCTTCGTAAGTTAAAAATACCTCATTTTTTCTAATTTTTCAGAATTAACCTTCCCCCCATCTCCCCCAAAGATAGCGGATCCGTTCTGGTTATGTTAATCACGTATCTAGAACTTGTGCTTAGTTTTTTCACCAAGTTTCATCCCGATCCCTCCACTCTAAGCGTTTTCAAGATTTTCGGTTTCCCCCTCCAACTCCACCCAGTGTCACCGGATCCGGTCGGGATTAAAAATAACAGCTGCGATACACGATATACTTCTAAATATCAGATTTCATAAAGATCCTATCACCCGTTCGTAAGTTAAAAATACCTCATTTTTTCCAATTTTTCCGAATTAACCGTCCCTCCACACCCCCCCCCCCCCAGATGGTTAAATCGGGGAACGACTATTTTAAATTTAATCTGGTGTGGTCCCTGATACGCCTGCCAAATTTCATCGTCCTAACTTATCTGGAAGTGCCTAAACTAGCAAACCGGGATAGACAGACCAACAGACCGACCGACACACCGACAGAATTTGCGATCGCTATATGACACTTGGTTAATACCAAGTGTCGTAAAAACCCATTTATTTGGATCTATTTTTAAGTACTCAGTGCAGGTTGTCATGTCTTGTAACCATGTAACGTTGAGGTTGTCTGGTTGAATTGCTGTGCTGGTTTAGCAAATAATGGTACAACTCAAGACTACTATTCAAGAAAGGGTAATGGGTACTTTTAAGTTCTAATAATCCTATGAGCCTCAAGACACAAACTCCTGCTGTATGAAAGTTCGTTGGAAATATTTTTGAGACTAATTTTGCCTTAACTGCTAAATAACCATAAGATTCAAAACATATAGAAGTTACATAAAAGCATCAATAAACCTAGTATTTTGAACAAAATTGCTAGGGCTCTAATAACGATGCTTTGAATCTAACAAATGGGTTATTTCATCAGAAATGCCTGTTAAAAAAAGCTGCTACAGCCTATAATTTCGTATAACGACAATTATTAACTATAAGTCTCAAATAAACATGATATGCTCAGCCTCTTACCTCTTGAATGTAGCATAAACTCTTGTTTCATCCTTCGTAAGAAGGGCTAGCCTAAAATAAGCTTTTCATGTATGTTCCTGGAGCCTTACTTCGTTTTAATTAAAATTAAAACTTGGCTCTATTTCCTTTATCTGATTAAGAGTATATATAAGTGAACTGGAAAATTTTCTCTTGGGGATACACATTACGGAAGTTTTAAATAGTCTCAGTTGACAGTTGTAGAGTTGTAAATGAAAAATACTTGACATTGCTTTGCCTTCTAAAGATTTCTAAATTTCAAAGTGTTTATAGAATAATATAAAAATTAATTGAAAAAAGTAGTGACGCCTCAATAATTTTAAACGGACCCATACCCGCTATTCCTTTCTTCCTTTAATGATTGAAGTTGAACGGCGATTCCCTCAAGACGCAGGTGTTTTTAATTCTCTAAGAGATGCATGTGTTAGTTACCAAATAGTTTCCTTTTAAAACTCCAATGATTTTCCGGGCTTCCTTACTCCAGTATTACCATGGTTGTTATATAACAGAGAGTCTTTAAAAAATATTCAGGGTCACTGCCAAATGAGGATATCTCTGGTCGATACAAAATAGTTACTTTAGTTCTTTAAACGACCTTCAGGGGCTTCCCTATCCAGGATTACCGTGATTGCTTCCCAATGGACATTAGGTGTTACGTAATAGGGTTTGCATGTTTCGTAATAGGACACGTTAGAGCGCCAAAAAATCTGTTACGTAATAGGGTGTCCTTGCTTTTAGGTTATACGGAATAGAAATTGTTAGACCGCCAGGGAAAGCTGTTATGTAATAGGGCTTGTTTACTTTTAGTTGTTACGCAATAGGGTTTTTACGTAATAGGGTTGTTACGTGAGAGGGAAATGTAGAGTCTACTAGCCAAGGCTCAATGTGTTTACTTAACACATTTTTGATCAAGATATTTTTCAAGGCATTTCAAAACAATTCAACATATTTTTTAAGATATTTTCTTACAGCAATTTTCAAGACGTTTTTCCAAGCCATCTTTCCTCAATACGATTTTTCTTCAGGAATTCTTTTGTTCTTACCTAGTAGTTTCTCTGATTCTTAATAAATCTACGACAACAAGGTTGGACCAATCTTAAGGGCCCGGCATTGGGGGATCTTCAAGAAGCCGGACTTTAACGATTAATTCCAACGGGACCCCTAGGATCCAATTTTACCAGGGGGTACCCTAATCTAAACTAACCACTGGGTTGGCTCTAGCATAAAATTTCATTGGGGGGAGGATGAGGCTAGCATGCAATTCCATTGGAGGCCCTATAAACAAATTTAATCAGGGCTCCTAACCAAAACACTGTGGGCCCTAGCATCCGATTTCATCGGGCCTCTAACCTAAGCGTGGGTGGTGCCCTAGTATCCAATTCTATAGGGGCCCTAGCAATCAATTCCAGCGAAGGGTCCTAGCAGTCGATTCCAACGTGGGGCCCTAGTAGCCAATTACATCGGAGCTCTAGTATCCAATTCCATCGCGGCCTTAGCATCAAATTTCAACATCAAGACGTTTTTCAAGACTTTTCAAGACATTTCAAGACATTTTTAAGAAACGTTTCTTCAAGGCGTTGTTTCAAGACATTTCAAAATATTTCAAGACATTTTTCTTCGATACATTTTTTCTTTTTCAAGATTTCTTTAGTTCTTACACAATAGGGTGTGTTTACTTATGTCAAGGACGACGCATTCTAATGTGACTTGTTTCAGGGATCCCTGCTTGTAACTAAGCGCAGCGTACGTATGGAATCCTACGTAGTGACGGTGCACACACTTAGTTACGATGCAAGACGGTGCATACATGGGATGTTACATAATACTTTAACAGATTTCATTTCCTTTCAAGACAGTTCTCACGGGGAGCCTTTATATTCCAAAGATTTTATGTCCACGTTAGGTTTTGAAAGGGATAGTCTCTCAATAGAATGGAGCACTAGCTGGTTGGGCTATGACAGCCTTTCTGATATATTGATTTGGGAATTAGGTTCTATGAAACACCCAAATCCTCACGCTGAGAATGTCCCGCTTAATAGAGTGATTTATTTGATCGCAGGTTTCCCTTTCCTTATGAGAGCGCAAAAGCATCCCAATAGTATTGATCTTTGATCTATTAGATGCACCTGCCTATTAAGATTCTATTAATTTTCTAATGTGATCTACACAGGTTGAGTTACATAGTAGATGTTACATAGCATTAGTTTTAGATATTCTATTACGGAAATGATTACGTATTGAAGATTCGTCCTGGAACAAGTAATCTAAAAAGACACAAACTTTTTATAGTAACTAAAAGTTTTATTAATAGAAAAACGTTATAAAATCAAGAAATCACGGTAAGAGCTGTTAAAGCTCGACAAACTAAAAAAACAAAACATTGAAAAAACCTGATATAGGATAAAATATAAGAAAAAGAACCATAAAATCACAGAAATAGATTTCAGTCCAACCCTCCCCCCCACTGAAAAATTATTTTTACCTCCCACCTTAATTTTAAGCTCTGAAACATGTTAGTCCAAGCAATTCACGTCACCCTGTCACACTAAGGATAGCACATGGCACCCTCCCCCATCCCTCAGCGTGACGGCCTCAAAAGTGATTCACGTCACCGTGGTAATGTTTGACTGCCCTTTTGACAACCATATGACACGCATTATCATTCCTAATACATGCTCTAGATATTTTCCTAATATAGTTATGCTTATTGCCCATTGATTCGTGTTTTTACAAGCCACACCTCAATATGATGCCCTCCATGGCAATCCACGCCACTATGCAAATACATGGCTGGCTCCTGGAATTCCTATGATACCTATTATCATTCCTAAGACATTTTCCAAATTTATTCTTAATAAAAATTATGCCTTAAATCCATTGGTTCGTATCTTCACAAGCCAACCTCCGTGATGTATTATGTCATTTCAAGCAATCGAACAACAATATGACTGACCTTCTGGCGACCCATCATCGTTCCTAAGACTTTTTTTCAATTTTATTTATAAAGTGGTATTCAATTTTGCTTCCCCAGCTTCAAACTCTCAGTTAAAACTGTTCCACATCTGATTCTGTTGGCTTCTACCTCAGTTCAAACGATTCAAAATCTGGCTTCGGCTGCGTCAGTTCTCGTCACCTCACTTCCGTCTCCAATTCCAAAATTACTATTCTGCCAATTCCGCCCCTAGTTCCGTCAATTCCAATATTTTTTTGCGGCTTCCTCCGTGGTAATTTATGGATGGTCATTGACAATAGCTAGTTTATTGTACGTTTTTGATCAGTATCATTTTTACATTGGAATGATAAAAACTCAAATGAAACTTGTTGCGTGCTGATTTTCGTTCGTTGAAACTTGTTGCATGTTAATTTTTTCCTTGTGAAACTGATTTTGTTCAGAGACAATATTGCGTGTTTATTTTTCATCGTGGAGCGTAGTGCAGGCTGTATTTTGTTCATGAAACTTTTTGCATGTGTATTTTCCTCTTTGTAAAACTTGTACATTTATTTTTCTGCTCGTAAAACTGATTTTCTTCATGCAACTTGTTGCGTTCTGATTTTTTATTCGTGGAACTTGTCACGTGCTGATTTTTTATTGTGAAGCTTGTTGCCTGTTCATTTTTCTCTTTATGAAACTTGTACACTGATTTTTCTTCTCACGAAACTGATTTTGTTCATATAAGTTCTTGCTTGCTGCTTTTTGTTCGCGGCACCTGTTGTGTGCTTAATTTTGTTATTGAGACTTACTGCATGTTGTTTTTTTCCTCCTGAAAGTTGAATATTTCTTTGTTTCTTTCCTCGTGAAACTGATTTTGCTCATGGTACTTCTTGCGTTCTGATTTTTGGTCATGGAACTTGTTACGTGCTGGTATTTGTTCATGAAATATCGTATGTTGATTTTTCTCTTCGTGAAACACTTACATTGATTATTCTCCTCGCGAAACTGATTTTGTTCATGCAACTCATTGTGTGCTAATTGTTGTTCGTGGAGCCAGTCACATGCTGATTTTTGTTCGCTAAATTTGTTAAGTGTTGATTTTCTCTTTGAGATACTTGTATACTGATTTTTTTCCAATTGATACTGATTTTGTTCATGGAACTGGTTGCTCCATGATTTTTGTTTTTGGAACTCGTTCCTTGCTGATTTTTCTTCGCGAAAGTTGTTGTCATTTTGATATTTTTCATTGTGAACTTGTACATTGATTTCGTGAAATCTGTTAATGGAACTTATCGCATGCTGATTTTTGTTCGTGAAACTTGTGTTGGTTTTTTCTCTTTGTAAAACAGGTAAAGTGACTTTTCTCCTCGTGATACTGATTTCGTTCGTGGAACTTGAAGCTTGCTGAATTTCGTTCGAGGAACCTATTGCGTTCTGATTTCATGAAACTTATTGCATGTTGATTTATCTCGTCATGAAACTTGTATGTTGATTTTTGTCCTCGTGAAGCTAATTTTGATTATGGAACTTGTTGCATGCTGATTTTTGTTTGCAAAACTTGTGGCGTACTGATGTTTTTGTTCACGAAACATATTAAATGTTGAATTTATCTCTTTTTGAAGCTTTTAAATTGATTGTTCATCTCGTGAAGCTGATTTTTCTCATGGAACATGTTGCGTGCTAATTTTTGTACGTGAAACTTGTCGCGATCTGAGTTTTGTTTGTTAAACTTGCTGCACACTTGTTTATATCCTTGTGAAACTTATTTTTTTCATCCTACTTTCTGCTTCCTGATTTTGC
Organism: Artemia franciscana; assembly: GCF_032884065.1. Taxonomy (NCBI): domain Eukaryota; kingdom Metazoa; phylum Arthropoda; class Branchiopoda; order Anostraca; family Artemiidae; genus Artemia; species Artemia franciscana. The sequence goes on from NC_088876.1 coordinate 12,273,299, forward strand.
TCGTAGAACTTGTTACGTGTTTCTTTTCTCTTCGTGAAATTTGTAAACTGGTTTTTCTCCTTGTAATTTTCATTTCGATTTAATTTGGATTTCGTTTTGATTTTTTTTCGTAGAACTTGATGGATTCTAATTTTTGTTTGTGAAACTCGTTTTATGTTGCCTTTTTCTCTTCGTGAAACTTGTATAGTTTCATGAGGAGAGAAAATCAGTGTAAAAGTCTTACGAAGAGAAAAATCAACATACAACAAGTTTCAGGAACAAAAATCATCTTGTAACAAGTTGCACGAAAAAAGCAGTTTCGCGAGGAGAAAATCAATGTACAAGTTTCACGAAGAGAATCAACGTGGAGCAATTTTCAAGAACAAAGATCAGCACGCAATATTTTCCACAACCAAAAATCGGCACAGAACAAGTTCAAACAATAAAATCAGTTTCGCGAGGAGAAAAATCAGAGAATAATTTTCGCGAGGAGAAAAAAAAACATGCAACAAATTTCACTAACAAAAACCAGCACTCAACAAGGTCCACGAACGAAAATCAGCACGCTAAAAGGTTCCATGAACAAAATTAGTTTCACGAGGAGAAAACAATATACAAGTTTCACAACGATAAAAATTAAACTGCAACAAATTTCACGAACAAAAATCAGGGCTTAACAAGTTCCAAGAACAATAACCCTAATACGAAAAGTTCCATGAACAAAATCAGTTTCACAGGAAAAAAATCAATGTGCCAGTTTCAGAACAAGGAAACTCAACATGCAACAAGTCTCAAGAACATAAATCACGAAGAGAACAAGTTTCACGAAGAGGAAAATTAACATGCAACAAGTTTCACGAACGAAAATCAGGGCGTAACAAGTTCCAAGAACAATAACAAGCACACAAAAACTTCAATGATCAAAATCAGTTTAAGAGGACAAAAATCAATGTGCAAGTTTCACGAGAAGGAAAATTAACATTAAACAAGATTCAAGGACATAAATCAGCACCCAACAAGGTTCACGAACAAAAATCAGTATGCAACAAGATCCATGAACAAAATCAGTTTCACGGGGAAAAATTAACATAAAAGTGAAAAATCGACTTGCAACAAGTTTCTCGAACGAAAATCAGCACTCAACAAGTTCCACAAACAAAAATCAGCAAGCAAAAAGGTTCCATGAACAAAATCAGTTTCATGAGGAGAAAAAACAATGTTCAAGTTTGACGAAGAGAAAAATTGACATGCAACAAGTTTCACGAACAAAATTAGCACGTAAAAAGTTCGACGAGCAGTTATCAGCATACAACAACTTCCATGTAGAAAAACAGTTTCATAAAAAGAAAAATCAATTTGTATGTTTCAGGAAGAGAAAAATCAACATGCAACAAGTTTCATGAACATAAATCAGCAAGCAAAAAGTTCCATGAACAAAAATCAGTATGCAACAAGCTGCATGAATAAAATCAGCTTCACGAGAAGAAAAATCAACGTATAACTTTCAAGAAGTGGAAAATAAACATGCAGCAAGCTTTAAGAACAAAAAAAAACAATAGTGTACAGCAAACTCCACGATCAAAAATCAGCAGGCAACAAGTTCTATGACTAATAGTCTCACTAAGAGAAAAATCAATGTACAAGCATCAAGAAGAGACAACTCAACATGCGAAAAATATCACTAACAAAAATCAGTACGCAACAGGCTCTACAAACAAAAATCAGCACACAAAAAGTTCATTGGCCGAAATTAGTTTCATGTTGAAAAAAACTAATGTAAAAGTTTCAAAAAGAGAAAAATCAACATGCAAAAAGTTTTTCGAACAAAAATCTGCACACAACAAGTTCCACGAACAAAAATAAGAATACAAAACGTTCCATGAAAAAATCAGTTTCACGAGGAAGGAAATAAAGGTGTAAGTATCAAAAAGAGACAAATCAACATGGAGACAGCTTCACGAACAAAAATCTGAACGCAACAAGGTCCACGAGAAAATCAAAATGCAACATTTTCAATGAAGAAAATCAGCTTCGCGAAAGAATAATCAATGGACAAGTTTTACGAAGAGGAAAATCAACATGCAACAAGTTTCACGAACAAAAATCAGCACATAGAGAAGAGCCATGAACAAAATGAGTTTCACGAGGAAAAACAAACAACTTACAAGTTTCAAAAGAAGAAAAATTTACTTGCAAAGTGTTTCACGAGCCAAAAATCAGCACGCAATAGGTTCTACGAACAAAGTCAGTACGCTACAACTTCTGTGAACAAAATAAATTTGACGAGGAAAAAAAATATACAAGTTTCACGATGAGAAAAATCAAAATGCAACAAGTTTCACTAAAAAAATTAGCACGCACAAAGTTCCTCAAAAATGTCAGTTTGATGTGGAGAAAAATCAATGTTCAAGTATGACAAAGAGAAAAATTATCATCCAAAAGTTTCACGAACATAAATCAGCACGGAAAAAGCTCCACAAACAAAATTGGCACGGTACATGTTCCATGAACAAAATCGGATTCACGAGAAGAGAAATTAAGGTGCAAGTTTAATGAATAGAGAAAATCAACATCCAACAAGTGTCACGAAAAAAATCAGCATGCGACAAGTTCCACGAACAAAAATCAGCATGCAACAAGTTCTATGAAAAAATCAATTTCACGAGGAGAAAAATCGGTGTACAAATTTGACGAAGAGAAAAATCGACATGCAAAAAATATCAAGAACTAAAATGAGTACGCAACAATCTCTACCAACAAAAATCAGCGCACAAAAAAGTATATTGACCAAAATCAGTTTCATGTTGATTAAAACCTATGCACAAGTTTCACGAAGTGAAAAACCGAACTGCAACAGGTTTCACGAAAAAATATACTCATGCTGCGTATATTTCCAGTATAAGTTCCATGAACAAGATCAGTTTCACGAAATAAAATTCAATGCACAAGCTTAACAAAGAGAAAAAATCAACAAGCAACGAGTTTCAATGACAAAAATCTGCACGCAACAAGTTCCACGAACAAAAATCAGAATGCAAAACATTCCATGATTAAATCAGTTTCACGAGGAGGAAAATCAATGTATAAATTTCAAGAAGAGAAAAATCAACAAAGAGAAAATTTAACAAACAAAATTCAGAACGGTACAAGTTCCAAGAACAATAATCAGAATGCAACGTTTAATGAAGAAAATCAGTTTCGTGAGGAGAATAAAAATCAATTTACAATTTTTACAGAGAGAAAAAACAACATTCAACAAGTTTCACGAACAAAAATGAACGGAGAAGTTCAACCAACAAAAATCCGCAGGCAACAAGTTCAATGAAAAAAATCTTTTTTGAGGAGAAAAATCAAGTTTCACGAAAAGAAAAATCAACAGGCAAAAATTTTCATGAGCAAAAATTTGTATTGAACAATTTCTACGAACAAAAATCAGCACATAAAGAAGTTTTATGAACAAAATCAGTTTCACTAGGTAAAAAAACAATTTACAAGTTTTACAAAGAGAAAAATTAATATGCATCATGTTTTACGTACAAAAAATCAGTACGCAGCCGATTCTACGAACACAGATCAACACGCTAAGACTTCTGTGAAAAAAAATAAATTTCTCGATGAAAAACCTAATGTGCAAGTTTTGCGAAGAGAAAAATCAACATGCAACAAGTTTCACAAAAAAAATCGGCACGCAAAAAGTTCCTAAAAAATCAGTTTCATGTGGAGAAAAATCAATGTTCAAGTTTTACGAAGAGAAAAATTATCATGCACAAGCCTCTCGAACACAAATTAGCACGGAACAGGTTCCACAAACAAAAATCGACGCGTTGCGAGTTTCATGAACAAAATCAGTTTCAGGAGAAGAGAAATCAAGGTGCAAGTTTCTCGAATAGAGAAAATCAACATGCAACAAGTTTCACGAGCAAAAATGAGCATGAGACAATTTCCACGAACAAAACTCGGCATGCAACAAGTTCCATGAACAAAATCAGATTCACGAGAAGAAAAATCAAAGTGCAAGTTTCACGAAGAACAAATTAAACATGGAGTGTTTCTCGAACAAAAACTGTCACGCAACACAAAATTCGTTATGCAACAAATTCCATGACAAAAATTAATTTTGCGAGGAGGTAAAAAATCTATATACATTTTTTATAATGAAAAAAATAACATGCAACAAGTCCTAGGAACAAAACGAGCACGCAAAAAGTTCCACCAACAGGAATCAGCAGGCAACAAGTTCAATGAACAAAATAAGTTTCACAAGTAGAAAAAAAATGGACAAGTTTCACGTAGAGAAAATAAACATACAACAGGTTTTGCGAACAAAAATCAGCACTGAACAAGTTCCACAAACCAAAATGAGCGGGCTAATAAACTCCATGAACAAAATCAGTCTCACGTGGAGAAAAGCTATGTACATGTTTCACAAAGAGAAAAATTAACATGCAATATGTTTCACAAACAAAAAACCAGCAAGCAACAAGTTCCATGAACAAAATCAGCACACAACAAAATCAATGAGCCATCCTAATGACAGCCCTCCCTTCTGGAATCGCTTGCTAGGGTGGGCTAACCGCTTGTTGTCACGATGGAGTTAATATGCACAGCCTTGGTTCAAAGAAACGAAACATTTCCAGTAAAATCTCTCAGAAATAACTCTTAATTTGGTTTAAATTTATCTCTTATATCAAACTCCCCTCTGAAATTGCTTGCTAGACGGCCAGCCATAGGAATGGGAAATTAGGGGCTTCACTGGAATTTCTCACTAGGGTCCCATTGGAATTGATTTCTAGGTCCCCAGTGGAATTTAATGTTAGGGGGCCCCACTGGAATTACATACTAGAGGCTGGGTCGGCCCCATATTATCACGGTGGCGTAAAATATGAATAGTCTTGACTCAATAAAACGTGGCATTTCCGTAAAAAAACTCCCATAAATACCTCTTAATATGGCTTAAACCTACCTCTAATAGCACCCATCCCCCGCTGGAATTGCTTCCTATTAGCCTAGTCTTTCTTTAATTTACACTTGTTGTTGATTATATTTTATCCTATATCAGATTTTTCATATTTTTTTCATTTGTTGAGTTTTAATTGCTTTTTCTGTGATTTAATGGCTCTTTTTGCTTGAATTTTGTCCTATATCAGGTTATTTAAGGTTCATTTTTTTGTTTGTTGAGTTTTAACTGCTCTTTTTGTGGTTTCATGATTTTATAATGTTTTTTTATTAATAAAACTTTTATTTACCATAAGGATTCGTCTTTTTTGATTACGTGTTCAAAGACAAACCGTCAATACGTAATCATTTACATAATGAAAAGATCTAAAACCAATGCTATGTAATAACTACAATGTAACTCAACCTGTCTAGATCACATTTGAAAACTAATAACATTTTAATAGGTAGGTGCATCTAATGGAGCAAAAATAAATAGTACTGAGATGCTATTGCACTCTCATGTGGAAAGAGTGGGCACCATGCGACAAATTTAATCATTCTATTAAGCGGGAGATGAAAATTATCCTTTTGTGGAATCGGTTGTTTCGTAGAATCTACTTCACAGCTCAAAATATCTGGGTTTCATAGTCCAACTGTTTAGCGCTCCATTTATTTATGGGGAATCCCTTTTGAATCTTATTGTGGACATATAATATTTGAATTGTAAAAGCTCCTTTAGAAAACCGTCTTGAAAGAAAATGAACTCTCTTAAACTATAATGTAACATCTCATATGTGCACCGTTATTACATAACATCCCACGAATGCAACTGTTATTACATAAGAACCCACTTGTGCACTTTGTTCACTTACAAGTGGGGATCCTAAATGGGTGCTGAAGAATCAAGTAACGTTAGAATGTGTCATCTTTAACATAAGTAAACATTCCCTAGTATATAAGAACTAGATAAACCTTGAACAAAAAAGAGTATTGAAGAAAACGTCTTAAATAACGTCTAGCAAATTTCTTGAAACGTCTTGACAAATTGCCTTGAAGAACCATATCTTAAAAAACCTCTTAAAATATCTCCAAACGCCTTGAAAAAAACATCTTTAACGGTGAAATTTGATGCTAAGGTCGAGATGAAATTGGATGCCGATGCTCTTTTGGAATTGACTGCTAGGGTCCCCTGTTGGATTTTATTGCTAGGGTCTCATTGGAATTGGCTGCTAGGGCCTTATGGTCGAATTGACTGCAAGGTCAAACAGTTGGAATAGATTACTAGTTTTCCATTGGAATTGGATGCTAACCCCCCCCCCCCCGGTGGCTAGGTTAGGGGTCCAATGAAAACGGATACTACGGTCCCCGGTGGTTAGGTTACGCTAGGGGCCCTGATGAATTGTTTTTTGCTAGGGCTTACGATGGAATTGGATGCACTGACCTCCCAGTGAAATTGGATACTAGGGGTCCCGTTGGAATTACTATTTAGAGTCCGGCGTCTTGGAGGTCCCTCGATAGTGGGCCCTGAAGGCTTTTCCCATATTGCCTTCGTGGGTTTTTTAAAAATTTAGAGAAAATATTTGGCAAGAACTAAAGATATCATGAAGAAAATAGGTCTTGAAGAAGGATGTCTCCAGAAACATCTAGCGATGTCTTGAACGTCTTGGAATACGTCCTGAAGGAGAAATCACTTAATAAATGTCTTGAAACGTCCTATAAATGTCTTGAAGAAAAATATCTTTAAAAAATGTCTTGAAATGTGTTGAAACGTCTTGAAAAATGATTTGAAGAAAAATATCTAAAAAAGATCGGGAGCTTTGGCTAGTGGACTCAGACATTCCCTATTACGTAACAACCAAGAGTAAACAGACCCCATTACGTAAAAACCAAAAGTAAACAAACCGTATTGCATAACAGCTTTTTTCCTAGCCCTCTAAAAAGTCCTATTGCGTAACAACCAAAAGTAAACAAACCCATTTACGTGAGAACTTTTTTTCCTGGCCCTCTAACAAGGCTTCTTACGTAACAACTAAAAGTAAACAAACCCTAATATGCAACAGCTATTTTCCTAGCCCTCTAACAGGTCGTTGACGTAACATGCAAGGCCTATTGCGTAACACCTAAATTTTATTTGGTAGGAATCAAGATAATCATGGGGTAAGGAAGCCCCTGAAGATTTTTTTTAAGGAATTAAATAAACTATCATGTATCACACAAAGAAATCCTGTTTTTGCTGGGACCCTGAAGGTTTTTTAAAGACTCTTTACGATGTAATAACTATGGTAATCCTGGAGTGAGGAAGCCCTGATCCTCGTAGGTTTTTTCAAAAAGAAAGTATAAGGCAATTAACACATGCATCTCTTAGAAAACATCACCTATGATGTAACAGGCACCTGTATCTCTTAGAAAATTAATAGCACCTGCGTCTTGAGGAAATCACCGTTCAGCTTAAATCATTAAACGAAGAAAGGAGTAGTGGTTATGGCTCAGTTTAAAATTGCAAAGGCATCAATACCAATACAATGACTTGCCTGTGTATTAAATAAAAAAAAACAAGTTTTTCTAACGGAAATTACGGAGGAATATTAAAACTTAAAATGATCATAAGCTATTACGTATATTAAGGGGTTTCCCCCGCGTCAATTAATTGCTCTTTGTGGTAAAATCAGGGCTTGTCACAATTTCTTATGAGTGACACCTGAATCATATACACCTGAACACCTGAACAAACTTGTTTTTTTATTTAATTCTGATGGGTTTTTGAATAATGCTGGGAAATCTGGCTCCCCCTTCATGGAAAATTCCCTTTTCCCAAGACAAAATCTCTCCATGGAAGGATATTCCAACATACCCCCCCCCACCCCCGACCCACTACTACCAGAAAAATCCCCCACTGAAAACGTCTGTGTACTTCCCAAAAACAAATATGTAAACAATGAGCAAAGTTAATAACTTCCAACCCTTCTCCGGGGACTATGGGGTCTGTAAATAATAGTCCCCGGGGACTCCGGGGACTGTAAATATGTAAAAATCGATTTTAAATTACCAGTGACTTCTACGGTCACTGGTCCGATATGATCATCCATGGGAAAAAAATAGACAAGAATCCCTGATCTTTCTTCTGGCAAAAAAAAATCCAAAATTCCTCATTTTTGTGTATAGGAACTTGAAACCTAAACACCTTTATACAGGTTTCTCTGGTATTCTTCATTCAGATCACTTGATGTTTTTGGGGTGTTTCCCTCTTTGTTCAAAAATTGGGCAAATATTTCCAGGCCCGTACCATTGAATTTGATAAATTTTATATATTTGAAATAAGCATCAAAATTCGACTCTTTTGATGTATCTGCTATAAATGAATAAATGAAACCTAAAACGAAAAGGAATTAAAGTAAACAATCGAATCAGCCTCACAATGAATGGGAATCTACATATATTGCGGTTTTGATACAATTCTCTTAGGCGCTCTCAAGGCTGTAGTGTCATTTCTTTCTAACTGAAAACCAAATATATTTAAAACAATTTTTTATATTTGGTAAATATAAAAAACAAGTTTTTTTCAACTGAAATTAAGAAGCAACATTAAACATTAAAACAAATAGAAAATGGTTTAGAAGAGCTAACCCCTTTTAAACCGTTGTTCCGTGCGTTAAGGTTTTAATTTTTACCCAATTTCTTAGAACGATTGCCCAAACACAAGGGTTGTTTAATGCGAATAAGAAGCATTTTTAAGTACTTTAAAACCTTAGCATAAAGGTTGGGGGGTTCAGAAAAGGGCAGCCCTCCTCACACACAAAAATATCCTGTTTGTTTGAAGTTATAATCTTGCTCCTTACTTTCTTATCTCGATCCTTACTAGTGTATCTGTTTGCTTCTTCGTTTTCCCGAGGGTGAACAATATGGAAAAGATGGTCCTGGGAAATCGAGTGAAGGCTTATTAGAAAGATTACTGAAACTTATAGTTCCCTTTTTAAGTAGCAAAGATGAATGTCCCGAGCAAAGTGGTATTTATTGTGACTTTGTGGCACAAGACAGTTGGCGAGAATGCTATTGATTAAATCTTCTGAGACAGCCAATTGAATTGAAACGTCAAATTTTTTTTTACTGAGCCTCCCAGCTCCAGAGGCAGTAATGCAAGGAGGTAGTAACTTTGTCCTAGAGATGCACGTAGTTCATACAAAATCATCAGTTAATACAAAATCATCAGTATAGACAAGTTTATTTAACTGAATAATTTGAAGCTTGGTAGAATTAAGTATAGAGATTCATGATTGTTCATCAACCAGTATGGAGGGTGGCCAATTTGTGTGTGTGTGTGTGTGTGTGTGTGTGTGTGTGTGTGTGTGTGTGTGTGTGTGTGTGTGTGTGTGTGTGTGTGTGTGTGTGTGTGTGTGTGTGTGTGTGTGTGTGTGTGTAGTGTCAAACAGTTCGTGGTAACGAACTGTAGTAAGGAGCGACCCGGCTCAATAGTAACCGAAACTCTAAAAAATGGAATTTTGATACCAATAGTTACATCAAAAGAATCGCATTGTAATGCTGATTTGAAATATATAAATTTCAATTTTCATCAAGATCAGGTATAACCATCAAAAGTTACGAGCCTGAGAAAATTTGCCTCATTTTGGAAAATAGGGGGAAACATCATCCCCTAAAAGTCTTACAATCTTAACGAAAATCACACCATCAGATTCAGCGTATCAGAGAACCTTATTGTAGAAGTTTCAAGCTCCTATCTACAAAAATGTGGAATTTCGCATTTTTTGCCAGAAGACGGATCAGGGATGCGTGTTTATTTGTTTGTTTTTTTTCCCAGGGGTGATCGTATCGACTGAGTGGTCCTAGAATATTGCGGGAGGTCTCATTCTAACGGAAATTAAAAGGTCTGTTGCCCTCTTTAAGTGACCAAAAAAATTGGAGGGTACCTAGGCCCCCTCCCACGCTCATTTTTCCCCAAAAGTCACCGGATCAAAATTCTGAGATAGCCATTTTATTCACCATAGTCGAAAAACCTAATAACTATGTCTTTAGGGACGACTTACTCCCCCGCAGTCCCTGTGGGAGGGGCTGCAAGCTACAAACTTTGACCTATGTTTACGTATAGTAAAGGTAAAAAAAGGTAAAGGATACGGCTTTAGACCTTACAGTCCGTACCGGCGGTGCTGATCTCCGTTTCTTGGCCCTTCAGCCAGGAAGTGCAAGGGGGGATGGGGGCCAGCCATCCTGTGCTTTCGCACACCCTTCCTGTTTACCTTCGCCAGATTTCTCCAGGTACCCATTTTGAGCTGGGTCAACTCTGGCTGAGCTTACAGAGTTAAGCCACTGACCCCCGTCCCAAACTGAAGAATTGGGTACACCGGGATTCGAACCCGCGTCCTCTCAAACAAGGGATCCCGAATCCAGCGCACCATCCCATTCGGCTAGGACGGCTTGTAACCATATAGTAATGGTTACTTGGAAGTGTTCAGACGTTTTCAGAGGGATTTTTTTTGGTTTAGGGGGGAGAGTTGGGGGGGGGGGGGTACGTGGAAGTATATTTCCATGGAGAAATTTATAATGGGGGAAGAGAATTTCAATGAAGGGGGGCGGAGAATTTTCTAGCATTATTTGACAAAACAATGAAAAAATAAATATGAAAAGTTTTTTCTACTGAAAGTAAGGAGCAGCATTAAAACTTAAAACGAACAAAAATTATTACGCATATAAGGGGTTTACCTCCTCGTTATACCTCACTCTTTACGCTAAAGTATTTTTAATAATTTCAACTATTTATTTTACGGCCATTGTGATTCAGAGGTCATTCTTAAGGAATTGGGACAAAATCTAAGCTTTACTGTAAAGAGCGAGGTATCGACGAGGGTTGAACCACTTATATACGCAATAAAAACATGTGAATATAGTTACGTATATTTTTTACCAATGAAAACGTTTGTAAAAAATTAAAAGTCCTAGTTGCTTTTTTAAGTAATCAAAAACTTGGAGGGCAACTAGGCCTCCTCCCTCGCGCCTCTTTTCTCAAAATTTTCCGATTAATTGCAATTAATTAATATGCGTATTTCGTTTTAATTATTTATGTGTGGAGAGCCAAGATCAAAACATGCATTAATTCAAAAACGCCCAGAATTAAATTAAAAAAACAAGTTTTTTAAATGAAAGTAAGGAGCAACATTAAAACTTAAAAAAACAGAAATTACTCCGTATATGAAAGGGGCTTTTCCTCCTCAACGCCTCGCTCTTTACGGTAAAGTTTGACTCTTTCTCTTAACTCTACATTTTAAAACAGTAAAAAACTTTAGCGTAAAGAGCGGGTAAAAAATATTTTTATTGGTAAAAAAAATACGTAACTTACGAATTAACTTACATAACGAACTTCTATATTCATATGTTTTTATTGCGTAAATAAGGGGTTCAACCCTCGTCGATACCTCGCTCTTTACGCTAAAGCTTAGATTTTGTCCCAATTCCTTAAGAATGACCTCTGAATCACAAAGGCCGTAAATAAATAGTTGAAATTATTAATTGCGGAAAGGAGCAAAGTTTAGGTCAAAATTTTACAGCTCTCCGTAAACCTTCAAATAAATATAGAAGGAAGCTTAGGGGGCGGATTTTTCCGCCCCCTAATTATTCTTCATTTCCAGAATTCCTTGTATTACGGGGCTATGGGGTGGTAGCTCTCTTCTTATTGCATAGAAAAACTTAGAAAAAACATAAAATGTTACTCTATAATTATATGCTTCTCCGCAGTGAAAGGTTGGAGATATGGGGAGGGGAGCATCATGAATATTGCCATTAAATTTATTAAGAAAAAAAGGGGCAATTGCCACAAGAAACTTTGTTTTCACCAAAATTTAAATGCAAACAATTCTCCTTTATTATTTACATATTTTGTAATATAGTCCTGTCTCCCTGGGGCTACCGCCTTTTTGGCCCCCTCCTGGCTTGCATGGGAGACAATCCTATTGCAAAGGGTTTGTTTTGGTAAACTCATCTTGAAAACCACGGAAATGATGGCCCTGTAACCTGTTTTTGATATTTCAGACTTCACTTCCTTTTAATGAAAATTTGGATAGCTGCACTTTTACAGAATTGATTATTGCTCTTTACTGAACATTAAACTTCATTGTAAAAAGAACGTGGACTGAAGGAGGTGGTAGCAGCATCTCTTACATTTAGGAAACCCTTGGGGAAAACAGTTCATGGTGACAAACTGTAAGTGAAATACAACCCTTGTCAAATAGAGACCGAAATTCTAAGCAAAAATTAGTTCCAATTAAAATATATACGCCATGAAAATCTATTATTTATGTTGATTCTAAATATGTAGAATGCTTTAATGATGATGTTACTCATAGGGCTGGTAACGCATAAATTATTCACAGTTTTAGAAATAAGAATTGAAATACCCAAGAAACAGTGTGATCTACAGGAAATAATGCAACAAAATTCAACATATATGAAAACCCTGTAATAACTATTGTCAGAACACAAAATATTCCCTTTTTCCAGAGAAGCGTCTTCAAACACAAATAAATGATAGAACTAATTTGTTCAAAAGAAAGTAAAGAGTAATATTAAAATTTGAAACAACTATAAATTATTCCATATATCAGGAGGCTTGTCACTCCGTTACTCTCCTCTTTTTATGGCAAAGTTGAATTTTATCATTAGCGCTCCAAAAATAACTCCTTAAGCACAAAGCCACTTATAATGGAATAGGATGGGTTTTTTCTCACATTTCAAAAATGGAAGAGCTGTTCGATGTGAATTTGATTTAAATCACTCAGTCTTTAATTGAAATCATTTAAAAGACAATCGGTTGTCTGTTAATTGTGATTACAAATACTTTCAGCATACCACTATAAAACTTTAGTATACATAAAATAGTTTCGGTTCATTAATTTTTATTACCGCTCCCTACTTTATAAAAAAAAGCATTTTCCTTTTTTATTGCTAAAAATTATCCTTGGTTACCTGTACAGGAAGATGATACCAAGCTCCTGATTTCGTTTGTGAGTTCTCCTAGGGTAATGCTACTAGCAAGCTGCTAACCTTCTGCTGCATTCCAGAAAGTACCGATTTGTATACCCAAGGCCAAATTTTAGTAAGAAATATAGTTAACTGACTTATTTCCAGCCAGTTTGTTTGTTTGTTGGTAATTTCGCAGATCGTGTTGCCGGGACTAATTTTTTACTATTATTATTTCACGTTCAATTTTCAACAAATTTCGACTTAGTTAAATAGTCGGTTCAACGGAAGTTTTTGTCATATTCTGAACTAGATACTGTAATAACAAGATTGTTTCATTAATTATACGAAATAAGGGATGTGGTTTCACTATTTAATTTTTTTTATAAATGTACGACAAAATTATGCTAATGGATGATCATAAATGCCGACAATATAACGAAAAATAGCTCAGTTTCTTAATTTATATCTTGTTTTTTTTTTGTTCTACTTAAGGTGACCATGAACTAATCTTTAATTTCATATCAGTTCTGCTATTCCTTGATACCAATTCATCACGTAAGTTTCAAAAATATTTATTTTTCACTCTTTTCACATTACTGGCGGTAGTCTTGGCAGTCCAAAAACATTTTGCACATTTTCTTAATATGCTAGAATTCATGGTAAAAAGTTTGTTGATGGTTTTTTGCTATCTTGGAAAATAGTTGACCTAGGTGAGTTGAGCTTGGGATAGTAGATGTAGGTGAATGGAGCTTTCAGGAATGGAGATAAAGGCTAAATTGTTATCCGGGAAGGGGATTTCAAGTTCCTGTATCTACTTTTTTTTATGTTTTTAATGCTCAGAAGATCGTATTGAAGAATGATGTAACCAAATTTAATTTTGGCAAATAAACTCCTCAACTTTGGTTTGAATCAAATTTTCTCTGATACTGGATTTCGAAAGCTTAATTCTAGTGATTTTAGTAAAGTATTAAGCTACGTCAGTATTTTTTTTTTCATGCTCAAGATTCTTTCATTGAGTTTTATTTAGGTCGTAAATCTATTTCTGATAGTTTCACTTTTACAACACAAAGTTTATTGAAATTCATCAAAGTGTAGTGCCCTTTGGATCAGGGCATCAATCTACAAAATATAGGCAAACATGCATATGTGTCGACGAAATTTTGGCGAAAACGGGGGGGGGAATATATTTTTCAAAATATATAAGGCAACGGTTTTCTTTTCAACTTTTACAGTGAATTCAAAAAAAAGTTTTCAAATGAGAGACTAATAAAATATACTTTTAGAGCCAAGGATGGAGATGCAGATCCGTTCCTTTCAGCTCACCTTACCCATCTACTTTTTAAGATTACAAAAATCCCACCATCAAAGATTTTACCAAATTTATTTGCTACCCAATCATCAGTTTTCCCTACCCAGATTAGATCACCCTGGGCTCTGATATGAACGCACTTCTTATGCTTTTTATTCCTGCCTAATTTTTACTAGGCCTATTGCTGAGTAACATCGGTGTTGCCATACTGATATCGGAAATAGATAAAACCACATTAACCTTCAGACAAAGAAAGTGATAGTGCACAAGAATCTACTCTTGAATACTTCTGAATTCACAGCAATTTCATCCTAGTTTAATGGCCCTTGATGCTTACTATTCCAGGACATTCGA